>NW_010542702.1:0-38643 GCF_000687285.1 Phaethon lepturus
CCGTCACCCCACCGGGCCCTCTTCTCTGTTACCTCTGGAGGCTGGCTGGGTTTCTCTAGGTTAAGGTAGCGTGTCTTGCTGTCGGTGTTGTTTTTGCTGGGGCAGATGACCCTATCGCTGTTCCTTATTTTGTCTTCTTGGGTGGGGTTTTTCTTCTGTGCAGCGAGGTCTGTGGGCTGCTTCTTTTCTCGGTGCTGCAATACATTGTCTTAAGTTTAAAAAGCACAGCACTGCACCATAAACTTATATTTGCACGTTGTGGAGGGAAGAGAGGAGATGGCATGCGTCGTGCAAATAAACTTACGCAACCGGAGAGGGAGGAAGAAAAAAGTCTTTTGATATTAGTTTTATTGCAAGAAAGTGTGTGGACATGATTCTTGAAAAACGGAGTTAGTCATTCTTCATATGTGAAGTTTGCGATCCAAAGCTACTAATAACAGCATCAGCAAGGTGCACTTGGGAAAGGCAGTATAGTAGGAAGAGCTGCATCCACACCTATCATAGAAAAATAAGATGGCAAAAAATTAAAATAGTTTTCTGCAGGACAGCTTCCTGGTTTTGGAATCAGCATTGTGTAAGTAGCAATAAAAGTATCAGAGGGGAAGGCAAAACACCACATTACTCTGCTGGGTGAAGCCATGTTCACCTGGTGACTCTTTGTTCTCCACTTTGTAATTTTGGATGGCTTTTTCTGTAACAGTATTTCTACCGGAAAATAACTCTAAATGCTAACTGGTTATGACATGAGATGTCCTAGTCTAACAAAGAATTTGGCCCACAGCTTGCTGCTTGCTGTACAACTTTCCTCAGGGACACTTGTTTGAGGGAGGTCTTAAGGTCTGTGAAATGTTCTACTCCTTCTGTCTGTAACTTTTTCTCCAGAGACATTGCAAACATTCTCATTACAGAACCAAGCATTTTCATGTGATCGTGACCAGCTGTATGTGTGCACATGCATGGTAAAGTAAGGAACATAACTGACATCACCTGGTGGGGTGTACAGTCCTCAAATGCTTCTGCAGTTTGTGCAAACTGCTCTATCTGGATGATTGGACACCACTTGTTAAGTCTGTTGCATTCTGTAACAACAGATCAAGATGCTTATTACAGAAGAGAGCTTGCAGTAGATAAATTAACTAGCTTTAACTTTTCCCTTCAATTCTTTGGCACTTAGTAATATTTCTGATTTTCTTGCCGGTTCTATTTGCTTGTGAAATGTTGTCTTGAAGGGAACAAATTTGATGGGAGTTCTGATAGCTTTAAGAATAGCTATACCTAATTTATGGCTTAGATTGTAGGAGAAGAGGGGGCATAAGCTTTTTGTTTTGTTTTTGTTTTTTTTAAGGCTACATTGATTTTTATGGTCAAGTTTCTTAGCCTCTGAAGACCAAGCACCAAGCAACATGTGTAACTGACTCTGCTTTGAGTGGAAGGGGGTTGGGCCAGATGACCTCCAGAAGCACCTTTCAACATGAATTATTTCATGATTCTATTCTGTTATCAAAGGGTGGGGGAGGGTAACAATAACAAAACCAAACAAAACCCAGTGATGCCATAGCACACAGCTAAATAGTTCATGTACAAAATATAATTACAGGATGCTTAAATCTAATGTGCTAATCCAGTGAAAACTGGCTTTCATCTATAATGTGAAATACAAGTGTTTACACTGGCAAGATTAGTTTGCTTGTTCCCTGTTCTGATACTCAATTTTCATTTTGATTTTTTTTTGTGTGCTGGTTGTATTATGTAATTAAAATTTGTGCAGCCAGTGGAGTTGCTGGATTCCTTAAAGTTCATGAAGGAATGCTTTTTTCCTAAAGAAGATAACCTGTGTCTAATATCTGGGTGAAAAACTCCTGAAAAAAAAACAAAACACCCCTTGGTTAAAGTAGGGAGCTTAACTGTGCATAAGGAATAGTGGTGTCAAGTCTCCAACTTGTACGTGTTTGTTCTGCTGGTGGACAAAGTGTGGATCTCAACTGGCAGTGCTGCAGCTGGCAGAGGGGGTGTGTCTTTCCTGCTTCGACAGCCATCCTGGCTTAAGCAGTTTTAATAGTAAGCTTTGCTAGCTTGAGTTATTTTTGCTGATACAGGTCAGGGAGCTCTCATGTGAGTATCTGCTTTCCCAGACTTGTGGGGTATTAACATCCACTGGGAGGAAGCAGTAAGCAGCTGGGGTGGGTGCGAGGGCTGCAGGCTCTGGCTGGCACAGCTGTCTGCCTATGCTTCTTTTGACACACACAGGCTGCAGCATGCAGCCCAACAGAGACCATGGGGGAAAACTAAACAATACCTAGGTTACTTTCTGGTAAACTTCTTATATTTTTTTCCTCAGTGCTGTTTCAAGCTGTTATTAGCACTTTAAACTTGTGCCTGTACATCATTGGCATAAGGTAAGCTGCTGCAAAACAGAACTTCATCAGTGTGAGAATGCAAAGGTGCAGTTAATCAAATTCTTACTGTGTTGTATGCAGACCTGTTCATATTCTTACCCTTCAGTCAGCAGCTTTTGATTCCAGAGATGACTGTGTTAGATGATACTCACGAAACTCCTAAAGTAACAAAGGATTTCTCTTCTGAAGGATCAAGCTCTTAATTTCCAGTTCTGAGATTGGAAGGTTGCTTGTGCTTTCTGAGCAAGTCCCATGTATTTTATGATGCAGTGCTGCACATTTTGTAAGGAAGTATGTTCCTTCCTGAAAATAATGGTCTAAGAACTGCCTTTCTGTATCAATATTTAGATTAATTTTGTTGATTTGGCTAGGCCTTCTCTGAAAGGCTGTTCAAATTTGTTTAACTTAAGTTTTGTTCCATTTGGTAGTGAGACAGGCTGGACTAAGCAAAGTATTTGACTGCCTTTGTAGGAAGTTAAACCAGAAACTTGAAAAACATAAACCACCAAAAAACTAAAGCCAAACCCTCTGCTATTGTCATATTAGCTATAATTAATGTTTATTTCATTCCAAATAAGTCGAGGTTGCTGTTTATAGCTTAGCAGTTACTTTGTGGTGTAAGAACTGCCCCATTTGTTTTGGTAATATGTTTCCTTTGAACTATTAGCAGGACAGTATAAGTGTCAGCATGACTGATGCTTTCACTCTTGACTGACTTACCCTGAATATTTTTTCCAGAGTGCTTTACATACATGTTTATAGGAATTAAAAACAAGCAAAGAAAAAAAACCCAACCAAAACATACACCCTCTAACAAAATCTAATCTTGTGGAGTTGATAAAGCAAAAAAAAACAGGGAAGAGGTGGGTGATGATATTTATAAAGGGATATTTTTATCTGAAATGATGTCAACACTGATTACAGGAAGGATGTGTGTGGAAACTCAGGGTTGTTTGTCTGAAGGAGGTTGCTGTGGATATGAACATACGCGAGTGGTAAGGGAAGAGTTAGTAGTAGTAGTGTTGAATAGGTTTGAAAGTACTTTCCTTTATAATACATGTATCAACTGCCTTATCTGTGGCTGTAGTTTGGTGAATGCTCTGAGCAGTCATGTCACACCACATGGGCAATTTGGTGTTACACATCATTGTTTGGTATAACAGTATGGGCTTTTTCCAAAAGAAAAGTCTTATTTCTGCTTCTACCTGCTTTTCTTGTGTTGCATATAGCAATTGTTAGCTGCAGTGTGAATAATTTCGGAAGATGAGCTTACCTTACAGCTATATAACTACAAGGTCAAATGCAGAGGGGGACAAAGCTGTCAGCCAGGAGTGGGGCTCCCCCCGCCCCTTCGTGAAATGCTGTAATTATACCATAGTGGATGTAATGCTTCTCTGTGTTCGGAAAGAAGGGTTTGCACTTCCTATGCTGTGTTACTGTAATCTTTGCATGCCAGGTAGGAGAATGGGCCTGGCTGAACCTAAGCCAGTGAAGGGGGAAGTCCAGGCAGATGAACTTCCTGGTCTGGTTCATTGTGCAGCTTCAGCTCTGGTGCAGGGAACTAGTTTGGTGTTTTTTCTTCCTGTACCAATGCAGGATTTTGCAAACTTTAGGTGGAGATGCAGGCTATGGCTGACATTATACAGGGCAGCTTGACTGATTAAATGGCTGTGTGTGTAGCCAGCGCTCATGTGAGTGGACTCAGCTTGCAGGCAGCCCCCTTGCCTTTCCTCCTCATTCCTTTCCCCTTTCCTCGGTTGTTTGTGGGACTCGTGAGCTGAATCAGCTCTGTAGCTGTTCAGGCAGGTTCTAGAGATGGCACAATAAAAGCAGCAGGAGCCCAGGGCTAAAAGTGAGACTGTCCCTTTGGTCGCCCAGACTCTTAAGAATGACGTGGCAGTCTCCTGAAAAATTACCGTAGCAATTCTCTTCTCACCTCTTCTCCCACTGTAGCACTCGCATGAAAAAGCAGTGAGAGCAATGATTCTGAATGGTACAGGCATGCCTGCAAATGCATCTCGTTCTTTATTGCTGCGTGCCTTTTAATGATTCCCTCAGGCTTTTACAAGCATCTTGTCTTCCCTTGCTTGCCTGCAGGTTTAGCTGCTTCAGTTTCCTGTGGTTATCTGTCTCTTACATATGTACTCTCTAAATCTTGATGTCATGCAAATTTAATAAACAGTATTTAACTGGGTGTCAGGAGTCACATAAATATTCCTTAGTTCGTTGACAAAGAGAATGTTACTCCTTTAAGTCTGCCAACTGTTCTACCATCTTGAGCAATGTGGCTTAGAGAATGATAATTGAAGAACAGCTCGTTCAGCTTCCCGTGTTCATTGAACTTTTCTTGTATGAAGCATTGAGCGGAGCAGCATCATTTGTTTCACAAATGTGTTTGGATTCCTTGGCTTAATTTATTATGTATGAAGTGTGGAGAATACTGTTCTGAAGTATAAAGAAATCTTAGTGCTTAAAACAAGTAGCAGAACCCTCTAACTCTGGCACTTTTAAGTGTAGAGGGATTGTTAAGTGCTTTCTATTTTATGTGTAGGTATTTATTAAATGATTTTGGCACAGGTTATGCTGAATTCTGAATTAGTACATGGTAAGTTTGAGAATGCAAATGAGGACTACTTTTCATTTTAAGGTACAGAGCAGCTGTAAGCTCAGTGTGATGACCTGAGCTAAAATAGCGTATCCTGAGTTAATTTTCTGAGATCTGTTGAAATCATTTACTGCTGAAGCAGTATGACTACAGAGAGAGATTAAGACACTTTTTTCTAAGAGGGGATACTTCTCCAGTTAGCTTTCCATTATATTAATCTTTGGAGCTTTCCTAAAAAGTCATGTTGATCTTCCTGCATTTCTCTTTACTGTGATATAAAAATAGAAAATAAAGTTCACAGCAACTTCTACAGTCATAACTAGATAACTTGCCTGTACCTCAAAAGTATCTAGAAAGTTCTTATGTAACTTTATTAGTTTAAATGTGCATCTGATCTTCTACAGGTGGATTTAATCTAGGAGAGACCCCTGTATTAATACACATTCCATATATATACATAGTCATTACCAGAATCGTTATGCATTCCATACATTCAGAGTCAGACTGGTTTGACAGTGCCAGCAGGGTAAGTTAAGCTACTCTGATTTTATAAGGATTGTTTTTTCACCAGTAAAACTCACTGGCCAGGGATAGGACATTTTTTATAAAAGTAGAATGAAGATCTCTGGGGTGGATGGAATTTTCTCGTGTTGTATCTTCACACCAGCGCAGTTTGTTCTTACTCATTTAAAGGGTGTGAAATGAGAATCAAGGTGCTTGATAGTGGGGCAACTATAGCAACAGTGCAATGTAATAGAACAAGAGATGTTACCCTTTATATCAAATGGAGAGTCCAAGCATAGAGAAATATTCTTCCTGCTACTGCTTTTAAAGTCCCCAGTCTACACTGGTATAATATTTTGAAATACTATTAGTAGGAACCTCCTACTAGGATAATTAAAGTTGTATAACTTTTGTCCCTAGAGAAGGGTGCGAGTTAAACATTGATGTCTTCTGGGTATAACTGTACTAGTGGAGAGGTTAGTGTTTCTGATTACTGACCGTCAAATCTGCTAGCTGTTCTCATGGGAATGTTTCCTAACCCATTTCAGTTGAAGTAAGCCAAAAACAGTTTAAAAAGTCGTTCCTCAGTTATTTTGACTAAAACTTATGGAAAACTCTGGCACATAAAAACTGAGGAAGAAGTAAAGAATTTGAGTGATTGAATTAGTACAATCTAGTGAAAATTTTCCACTGACAGTGGTTCATGGAGTGCTTATCTAAAGTAGCGATGGAAAACCATTGGCAATGATGCCATGTTCAACACCAACAAGTTTGGGCTAACAGTAATGATAGTGATGTATTTAAAAGTAACTCTGACTTTTCCTGCCAAGAAGGCTCAATAACTCATTTAGTAGGGGCATACAGTAACAATATTTGCATAGGATTTAGATACAGAAAGAGATTCTGGCTGCATTTCATTTGAGTCTGAAGATTGAAGGGAGATGCAATAAATGCATTGTAATACAGAGGAAGTCTAATCCCTGTCTTTTGTCAGAATGCCTGCTTTTAGATGCTCCTTCTAATAAATTGGTTGGGGGGTTGAGGTTTTGAGAGGAGATGAATATATACTTCTGTTTCTCTGTGAGTTAGTTTGTTTTTTCAAAGGTTTCTGAAAGAGCTTCATTTAATTATATAATTTTTAATTTTATTTGTGGGAAGTAATACTGTCAAGCATTCAAAATAACTATGAAAACAAATGCAGTGATTATACTTGTAAAGCAGGTCCAGTCAGTATAAATACAGATGCTAATATTTGTGTTACTCTACCTAGAGCAACAGAAGAGGAGCCTTGCTGTGTTGGGTATCTTCTAAGAAAGTGAAGGAAATTTACCACTAATGAGTGGTAAAATTACCCCAGAAATTTACCACTAATGAGAAAATACATAAATGGATCATCACAGACTGAGGGAATACAAGGGTGCAAAAGTGGAATATATTGGACAGTTGGAGAGGCAGTGGTCTAATTATGTTGACAGTCTAAATCTTGTCAGTTTTGACATTGTTGTCAACAACCCATCTTCTTTAAGACAAGCTGAAGGAAGGTTATTTCCTAGGTTTTGTAGAGTTTTAGAGTTTCCAATCTTAATGGCAGATCTGCAAAAAATTGTAGAAGGAAGGAAGAGCTTAAAGTGTCATTAGCTAAATGGTCATGGGACAAAGCATTTCTTATCGCTTCATTTCTCAAACCTTTACCTTTTACATGGTAAAAGTAAAGGCAAGGATCTTAAGACTGATGTGAAAAAAAGAAACCAGGAGAGCAATTAAATAGTAATTGCTATAAGCAACTGTAGACTCACTGGTGGAAATGGTGAGTGAAGAAAATTTTTGCGAGAGTATTCGAAGTGAGATATTAATGAGCTAAGATTTGATTAGGTAATGTTTGCAAGCAACATAGTGTTTGATGTATTCTCAGGAGCCTTGGCTCTCTTCCTTCCCCCTCTTGGAGTAGTAATACAACTATAACATTATCACAGTTCTTTTAACTTTGGGCCATTATTGTATTGGGTTTGCGTGGCAAGGCTGGGGTGGTGCTGCAGGGGTGGCGTCTGTGAGAAGCTGCTAGAAGATTCCCCTGGGTCTGATAGAGCTAATGCCAGCTGGCTCCAGGAGAGACCTGCTGCTGGCCAAGGCTGAGCCCATCAGCCATGGTGGTAGTGCCTCTGGGTGAACATAGCTAAGGTGGGGGGAATGGCAACAGCAATTGCAGCCAGAGGGAGGAATGAGACTATGTGAGAGCAACAATCTCTGCAGACGCCAACGTCAAGGAAGAAGGAGGGTGGAAGTGCTCCAGGCACTGGAGCAGAGATTCCTCTGCAGCCTCTGTGGTGAAGACCATGGTGAGGCTGGTTGTCCCCTTGCAGCCTGTGGAGGACTCCAGGCTGGAGCAGGGGTATGTCCGAAGGAGGCCGTGGCCCCGTGGGAAGTCCACGCCGGAGGCAGTTTGCTGGCAGTACTCGTGACCCTGTAGGGGACCTATGCTGGAGCAGTCTGTTCCTGAAGGACTGCAACCCATGGGAGGGACCCCAGGCTGGAGCAGGGGAAGAGTGTGAGTCCTCCTTCCCCTGAGGAGGAAGGAGCAGCAGAGACAATGTGTCATTCACTGACCACAACCCCCATTCACTGTCCCCTGTGCTGCTTGGCAGGGGGGAGTAAGGAGAGAACTCAGGAGTGAAGTTGAGTCCAAGAAGGGAGGTGTGGGAGGAAGGTGTTTTAAGATTTGGTTTTAGTTCTCATCCTACTCTGATTTGATTCATAATAAATTAAATTAATCTTTCCCCAAGTTGAGTCTATTTTGCCTGTGATGGTAATTTGTGAATGATCTCTTCCTGTCCTTAGCTTGACCCACAAGCTGTTTGTTATACTTTCTCTCCCCAGCCCAGCTGAGAAAGCGGAGTGATAGAGTGGCTTTGTTGGGCACCTGGCATCCAGCCTGGGTCAACCCACCACAATTATAAAGAAGACCCTGAAAGTATGTGCAGGTTTTTTTTCATGTTGTGTTCTCTGGTCTCTTTTAGAGCTCTTATCCTTTCATTTAGATAACTTTATAAAGGAAATATTAATGTGATTAGCAGTCTTTAACTAGCATCTGAATAAAGTTTGGTTTATGTTGATTTGTCTCATTCCCTTTGAAAGGAGAACAAAGCATTCTCAAGGAAGAAACCATCAATTATTTGATTTGGTCTACTTCTTTACTATACTAGCAATAAAAAAACATTTCTCGTATGTTGCCTGATGTGTACTTTGAAGGTGGGTGGAATGGTTTGGATAAGTGTGGAAAAAAGAAGCCTTTCTGAAATCAGGAAGATTCACATCAGATGAGAACACTTTGATTACTTTCAGTTATTGAAGATGAAAACTCACACTGTGGTGATGATTATTTAAATCTTTTTCTTTACTGGGAAATGAAGGTTTGTTCTGAAGTATTTAAGGAATATTTCCCAATTTCAGATAGCTCAGTTTAGAATACATTCCTCATTTCATGTGAAACAATTCAGCTTTTGGGAATGTTGTCTGAAGTAACTAGGGAAAAGATGCTTTTAAAAACATGAAAAATGTGCTAAATTTGTAAGTTTACATAAAGCTAAAGCTTTTTTTCAGCTTAATTCTTTGAAGGGATCTCTAAAGAGTGATTAAGCGTACCTGATGTGAAGTCTAACACAGACACCTTAAGTAAGCAAAAGGTGAACTATGAAACTTTTTATGCCTGCCCCAAAGTTAGCTTAGAAGTTGTTGATAGCCAGTTCTCGTGACCTGCCCTGCACCCTTGTGTCTAGTATTAGGATGTACAGCCTAACAGGTAACTACTGCTCAAAGAGGCAGCCTGGAGGTGGTGCTTGTCTGACTCCAGTGAGCTGTGTCAGGCAGCTGGATGGGCTGAAAACAAGGTACAGTTTTACGGTGCAGTTATCAGCTCCCCACTACCAACAATGGAAAGGGAGGCTTGCCTCCTCCTTAGTCTTCCTTTTTTTTTTTTTTTTTTTTCCCCTCCCTCACTGCAACATGGTCTTCCTTTTGTCTGTGCTGGAATGAATCTAACTGCAAAGTTAGTTCAGTGTGCTTACCTAGCAGATGCGAGGTGCATTTCTGCTAGGTTAGTTTTCTGTCTTTAGTGAGCTGAATTGTCCTAGTATGTGGTTGACACCACCACAGCTTGGTCAGGGTCAGCAGGACCTCCTCCCCAGGGGTGAGCTGAAATTTTGTTCAAACTGCCTTTGAAACTGTGCCCTGACTCTACAAATAAGGAAGAGGTTTCTGCCAGAGTTCCTTGTACTGTCTCCTCAGGGCATTCTGTATATACTAATGCCAGCACAGGAGGCGATGAAATAATTAAGCAAAAATGGGGAATGGGATAGGAATGCCTGTTCCAGCTAGCCATTTCAGTAGTTGAGCTGTGGCATGAAACATTACCTGAAAGGTTATAATTTAAACATTGAAATCCGTGAAATTTTTTTTACCAGTATACATGCTTTTCAGAGCAAAGTCATGTGGATTATTGGCGTGATTTAAGTTAAGGCATTTCAATACAGAGTGCCATTATTACAAATACCAGATTTGTCAGTTAGTGCCCTTGTGTTTAGGGATCACTAAGTTAAATAAAGCAACAACACACGAAAGAACCTACTATTGAATATTTGTGCAACTTGAAGTTGCAAGAGTCAAAATGCAAAACATTATGTTATTAATCCATAAATTCTTCTCAAAAATACTCTTTAATTTCACATTATTTAAAAAACCCAGAAAACTTAAGTGAATAATCCTGTAAAATGTATCAGTTTTTCATTGTCTGTAATTACAAGTGACACTGGTTACAAAGGATGTGTTTGCAATGCATGAAGTGTACCACCATGAGCCATAGCCTCACTTATGCCATGTCAGGTAAATGAGGGAGGAACGTGATTTTCATTAGCTTTTATTTTAGGATGTAGTTGAGCATGATATTTGCAGGTGTCAGAGACACTAATCACAATTTTTTTTTTTCTTAAAGTCCATGGAAATCCCATTTCCTCAGGCCAAAATTAAGATTACAGTCTACTTTAAGAGCTCTGATATGTAATCAAGGACATCAGTGCAACTCCAGAGAGTTAGCACTCCTAGCTGTCATCCCATCCATAATATACAGAAAGCCAAGGTGCTGTTGAGCCAGTTGCTGAGCATTACTGTTTACTGCATAGTGTATTATTATTATTATTATTTAGTGATGGCTTTGAATGATAAAACTGTAACACAAAACTGTGAAGAGCGAATACCCCATTTCTTTTGTTCAGGTGATAGGCCAGTCGGGTGATTAATGTTACATCAAAAGAGGCCTCAAATTGCCAAGTTCTAATGCATGCATGAAAATGCAGAAAAACTGAGTACGCTCCTTCAATGCATCAATTCCTGTTGTAAACACTAATTTAAAAAAAAATGCTTTCATAGCTCTTTCATAATGTAGCAGTTGTCAGTTGGTACTGATAACAAATTGTATCTGGGAAAGAACCTAGTTACTGTGTTAGTCAAAGGTATACTAACAAATTCTGTCACTTCAATTACCCTATTTAAGTCTAAGAAAGTGATTTTTATATATACACACATACATATAGACATACTTTATGCTATTGCAATGGTTTCATTGTAATATTTTTCTAGGCAATGGATTTCTGCGTATAGGTTGTAATAACTGCATGTCAGAGGTGGTTTGCTTAATATTTTTATTGATTGCCAACATGGTAATCAATAAAATCCGTTCAGGGCTACCTTCTAAGTTATCAAGAGGAAGTGTATACTGTACCTGTACCAGCTTCTCTCCAGAATAGTAGTACAGTTGTAGCAAGATGAACACTTGACACTTTTAACATTTTTATTTAAGTAGTAATCTGAGCTAAGGAAACAACATGTTAATAGTCAGTGCAAACTATTAAAAATGTTCTGTCAATTTTACATAGCAACTCTCTGTTGTGGTCTGATTGTAGTAATTGCTCAAGTGAGTATATTCCTTTTCCATATGTATGCATGCCCCCCGTGCTCATGCTCAGACAATTTGTCTAGCTTTGACAGCTGGCTCTGCATCCATGGGCTGAGTTTCATTCTGCCTATTCCAGGCAGCTGGAAGAGGTGAGACAGCCTCAACCAATTCTCCAGATTCTTCTTCATCATAAGAGTTCAATCTTGTTTGTGTGCTTGAAGTACTCTGTTCACACAAGTCTAGTTCAAATGAGAAGCAGATGGCTCTTTTCGATAAAGCTTCAAAAATTCACTTATAATGGTTTATGCCTCTCAGTTAGTTTCCCTGTGGTTGGAGCATCATAGGTCGATACTTGTGCATTCCTTCACTGCTTTACTGCAAGGTAAAACATGTTAGTTCAAATCACTTTCCATTTTTAAGCTAACTTGTTTTCCTAATACTTCTTAGCTGTGACAGCAGTCACATCTGGTTTAGGAGAACTAACAAGCAAGTGTGAAGCTACCTTAAAGCACACACCTCTTGATTCTGAAGGTTAGTCTTTTTGTTTCTTACCGAGATGACACTGTAGAAGTGTGCATCTGAGCTGCAGGATGGTCTAAGCAGCACAGAATGATTGGATGAGCAGTTGAAAACTTCTGTTTTGCTTTGAGGTTTCTGTGCCTCAACAGGATTGGGTTGTATGGGATTCACTGAGCTCACAGCTGGTGAATTCATGACTATGATCAAGAATGTATGCAGTTTCAGCATGAATTTCCCTCTTAATTTTTCAATTTTTGTTGTTAACTACTTGTAGGTAAAAAAGATTAATTTTTTTTTTTAAGATGCACTGTCAGGTGTAGAGTGAAGCATTGATGTTAAAACCAGCATTCTTAAAAGCTGTCCTTATGTGGTGGTTGACACCCTCAATGATGGACACTTAAGTGTTTGTTATGCTTTTCTGAGGGATTTTTTTTTTTTTTCTGAGAGCTGTGCCATTTACAAGTCATTCTCTAACGATTATAGTTGTTGAGAAAAAGCTCCTTGAAGGCGCTTTGAATGGAGAGGTGACATTCTTCAAGTTCAGAAATAGCTGTGTTTGAAAACTCTTGAGAACACAGATTTCTCTTTCTTGGTTCCGAGAATCACATTTCAAAGAAGATCTTTTTGACCAGTAAAATTGTGATTGGGGAAGGATAGGAGCATCACTTGTTTAGGGAATATTAATCTAGTCAGGCTTTCAAAGTCCATTATAATTTCATTAGATTTTTATTTATCATCACCTTTAAAACAGTTTGATTCTAAACAGTTTGTCAAAGGATTTGCTTATTACTGCCCTTTGGGTTTTCTTTAATTTTCTTTATTTGGGGGGTTATTTAGACTGTATTGCTACAACTGAGTACATCTTGGAGGTTGTGATTGAGTAACACTCCATTCTATTCCAAATACCTTCCTGTTTTTTTCTCATCTCTAATTTAGGATTCCTGCAAAAATAATACATCATCAAGGCAGGGAACCTCTTTCAGGGAACCTCTTCCACTGCTCTTAAGAGTAAAACAGAGTATATTTGCATTGCTCCTAACAGCAAGAATAAAGGATGCCTATGGCCAATACTGGATTTGAGACGCTGAGTATTTTCAATATTTTATTAGCACTGTTTGATAATACTGAATTAATAATGTAGAAATACTTGCTCGCTCTCATAGCTATTCGTCTTGCTCACAAGAGAGAGATCTTGTTACAGACAGTTGTTAGCACCAATACAGAATTCTGCCATAACCAGTACAAATTCTCCCCATGCTTTTAGCGAGGATTTGTCAGTATAGCAAAGAACACAAAGTCCAGGCTGAAAGAAGACCAAGTCCAACATCTCAAAGGTGAGACACCATTTAGTTCTGTGTTGGGACTTGAAAAGGTCAATATCTGTTAACTAACTACTAAGAGGTTGAAAAGTCTGTGCTGAAGAGTATTTCTACTAGAGAATCCGAAGTTTTAGCTATAAAATAAGCTCATGTCTGTGAAACTTTTATAACTCTACAGTTTTCCATGCATTGTCTTGAAAACCAGCTTTGACTATTAAGGTTCTCACAATTAGAAAATAATACCCTTCCTAGAAGTAGGGGGTGAGGCAAGAAGATAGATCCCTGTCAATCTCCTAACTGTACAGTATGTTAGCTTATGGACCAGAAGTCTCTGCTAGGCTTCATCATCAAAACACCATCATTGCCTGTTTTGTCCTGTGGCTGTATGTTCCTATTTTTCATCCTCTGTTTCTTGTTTCTTCACCAGGTTCATCTGTAAGATCCAAAAATAAGTGTATCTAAGCTCCAAGGCTCATCTCGCAACAATTTACAGAGCTGTGGGAAAGTATGGGAGACTTCAGATGGCTTAAGATGGTGTAAATTTCTGCTGCCGTGGAAAGGTGTGATCTATAGTTCCCCTTTACCACTGGTACAGCAGTAGGGTTTGCATGGCAATATAGCAAGTGCAAGCCATTCCTTGGGCTGAGAACTAACACGGACAAAAATAAAACTTTGCTGCTGGCTGTGAAGTCACACATGTACCAATGCTGGCAGCAGGGAGGGAGATTGGAAACTCAGCTCAACAGATAGATTAGGGCTAGCCCATTTGGTGTCAGAATTGTTTTGAATAAGGTAATAATGAGTCTGCAATATTAAAAAGACAAGACCTTTCTTCCTTTTTAAGATTGCGGACAAAGTATTCATTGAGGTTAGAGAAATCAGATGTCTTCATCTTTCATTTACTGAGTTTGTGGCAAAAATATTAAGGTGTTGATATTTAATTTAAAGTAATTGTAAGATAGAGAAAATCAGAGAGAATCTTTAATTAAAATTTTGCAGTGCCACAGGTATGATAGGTAAGATTTTTTTTTATTCTTCATGTCTGAGTCAAT
Source organism: Phaethon lepturus (assembly GCF_000687285.1). Taxonomy (NCBI): domain Eukaryota; kingdom Metazoa; phylum Chordata; class Aves; order Phaethontiformes; family Phaethontidae; genus Phaethon; species Phaethon lepturus. The sequence continues at coordinate 14,340 of NW_010542702.1, forward strand.
TTCTGTAAAAGTTATTTTCCAGATTTTGCCTCCTGTGCAAGTTCAGTATTTGACTGCAAGCTTTCACTAGATGAACAATAAATTAAACTTTTCATTTCAGTGTACTGTATTGTTCATTTCCATGTGCTCCTGAGCTTGGTGCAACACAGCTATAGCAGTAATAATTAGTATTCGCTATTCTTGTTGGAACATGCTAATTCTACAGGCAAAAACACTAGGAGTTTTAGAAAAGCATAAAATAAAGCTAAAGTAGCCGCAGGATCTGTGGGTGAGTATGACTAAAATTGAGAAGGTCATAATCATACTTCGTTATGGAAGGATTATAGACCTGGCTTTTCTGATGGGAAAATGGTATTGATGTAATCTAGTTTCTTTCAGAAAAATGATAGAGAAAGTGCTAGAGACAGTGATTGCAGAATGGAAGATGTTACTGCTGTCTCAAAACGCTGACATGGGGAAACGTGTTCTCTGTAAAATTGGTTTAAACTGCTCAAAATAAGCTTTCTTGTGCATAGCTCTTTAAACTAGACACTCGATGAAGTAAAACTTTTAAATTAGATAATCATTTGTGTCCTTGAAAATACCTGCACAGTAGACCTATATGGGGGCAGTCAAAAGATTTTGCAAATCAAACCGCTTTCAAAATATTGGGGATTTTTTGTTATTGCAAGCAATTCTTGTTCCTGTAGCTAAGAAAATAGTGCATTTTTGAGTTGTACAATATTCCAGATGGGAAGGGACATCAGTAGATGTCTAGTCCAAAACCCCACTCAAAGTGGGATCAGCTGTGAGATCAGATTGGAATTTCAGCCTTTTACTTAGTTTACTCTTAATTTTTTGCAAATTATCGTCATATGCACAATATTTCTGATACGTCAAATTGTCATGAAACAGTAAGGTCTTCCTCTGAAATACCTCTGCAAAAAGTGTATCTGTCTTACCCAAAAGCGTGTCTGTCGTACTAAATAGTTCTCCAATTCACTTTTAAGGCATTAAACTTTTTTCTTAATGAGGTAGTACTAATTTCTGGCACTGTGTGTGTAAATGATGCAGTATTTTGTTGCTAATGTTTTATTTAAAAGAAGAAAACATCTGATAAAATACAGTGGCTGTCTCGAAAATCTAAATTCTCTGTGAATAGTGATTGTGCTGCATCTCACTGCATGCGGAAGCAGGTTAATACAGTGCTGCTGCAAGGGTGCTGATGTTTAGTAGACCTTCTAAGGAGATAATACTTTTCAGGATAAGCTTCAGATTCTCATGTTTTACGTGTATGCCTGTCATCTTTTGTCTTAATCTAATTAACAACACAGCATGCTGGTGGATAATTAAGAATGGTCCACACTGCCCGAGTATTTCTATAGTCTTCCCTTCCATGCATCAGTCAGGGTTTAGTATATCACTATGCATGCTTCCTGCATGCATAGGCCTGCAGTTCCTGCCTTAGTCAAAAGAGATCTCTCTTTCCAATTAGAAGAGCAGAATGAGTTTCAAAATGAGTTACCTTTTTATTTGCATAGTTGATTGGGAAAGTTTAGAGGTCATTGGGGTAGGAGATGGTTCCTAGAAGTTCTAGCAAAGTTAGAGTGAAAACCAACTAGCTGTATATACAGCTTTTCTACATATGTAACTACTTCCATTAGCATTCTAACTTTTTGTATGGTTAGACGCACCGTTCCTGTTTGTGAAATAAATAAACAAATAAATGTTTTATACTGTATAAAAATCCTTTATACTGACAGCATTTATTATTATGTTCACACAGGCAAATGTGTGTTGGTATTAAACATCTTTATAACTTTGCCTGCAATGAGAAGGCTGTATATGCTGAGTGCCTTGTACAGTTGAAACAAAGCAAATTTAGTATACAGACAAATCCTTGAGTGTAAGAGTACTGTCTCGGTTCACAGAACAGTGTTTTTAATACAGCTTTTGTCAGGAAAATCAAAGTGTTCACAGTGATTCATAATTTGTGTATGTTTCTTCTAAGTACCCCCTAGTGAATATTTGTAAATCTGTACTCAGACATACAAGGCATACACCTGATTACTTCATACTGCATTAATGTAGTAGTGTCTATTAGATTCTACAAAATTCTTAATGAAGATTTGGACTTCCTACTCTGTAACTACAGTATTGATGGCAAAACAGCATCTTTTTTTAAACATGTATATTTTCTGCCTCCCAGGTAGTGCCTCCTACTAATTACAAAATTGACCTTCAAGTGCTCCTGTTAATACTAAAAAATCATTATGAGTTCAGAAGAAGTTAGACTTTTCCCCCTTTGATTTGCATTAACAAAATTGGCTCTGTTCTGTTTTTTAAGATGTTAATTATGTCCCTGCAGATGTCATGGTCAGTAATACACTTCTGTTCTCACAGGGAGTTTATTATATTGTTGCTCTTTGGGAAAGCAGAGGAGGAAAAATAGGAAGTCTCTGTGTGAGTTGTTTGAGTAAAAAGGTACGGAAGTTTAAAAACAGAAAATAAATTATTACTTTTATAGTATAACCAAACTTTAAATTCTGCAGGAATGTCACCTTCAGACAACTATGAACATACTGTACTTATGTGAACTGTATTTCCCCAAGATATTTTTACTATTGAGACTATGGATGTTAAGCATCTTCTTTCCTTTCTTTGACAGGAAATTCTGGTGGTTAAAGATCATGGCAACCATAGAGGAACTGGCCCACCAAATTATTGAACAGCAAATGGGAGAGGTACATAAATTTTGAGTCCTTTTTAAGAGACATTGAAAAATAAAATGTACAGACTGATATGTAAAACCAAAAATCACACGAGAAAGTAATTTTTAGTACACCCAAAGCTTCCAGAGGCTCTCCCATGGAATACTAGAAGAACTTACTATTATGTCCATTTTAAAGTTATGCTGCAAAGTCTTTTTTGCCAAAGTTTGGCCCATGGAAATGAAGCTAAGAAAAACCTAGCAGTGTTTCCAGTAAGTGTCTAGCTGTTCAGCTTTGGTGTTTGGGCCTGTAATGGTCTTCAGAGAGACGTCTGGTTGTATAATTGCTTTGCTCACTTTCAGTTCCAAAATTCACCGTCAAGAGAGTTGTCGGTACATAGCTTTTACTTCCCAGTTAAGCAGTTGCTTCAGTTGTCATTTTTCTTTTTGCTAGTCCCGGTTTGCCATGGTCTTCACTGTAAAATATTTTTTTGGTGTTTGGTATAAGTCAAAAGGAAGATTGAACTCTTGTTTGTGCTAACTTCTGGTTTTCATTTCCTGTAACCTGTGTGTAGAATCTATGTACTGAACCAGAGAACTTCCAGATATGCACAGATAATTTGGGAGCGTGGATAAGAGTATACATACTTATCTAGAAGGTTTCATCATAGCATAGTCTCTTTAAAACTAGCACCACTTTAAATTAGATAGAAGCAGTAACTTACTTATCTTAAATAAATGGCATTTTTTAGCCTGAAATTACTTTTCAAGTAATTTTAGTTCCTCTCAGTCTTCATTTCAAATAGAAAGATTGGAGCGGGGGGTGGAATGGTTAATTCTGTTCTGTATAAATTCTTACAGCTTTTATTGTTGTAGCATCAGAGTGTTGCTAAGGCTATCTCCAAGGGAATAAGTGATTTATATGATGTATAGTGTTTTCTTTTTCTCATTTGTCCTCTTTATAGGTGAGAATGGCATGTCTGCTGTTGTTTTGTTTTGGTAATATAATTCCTTGTGGAGGTCTGAATAGGGCTGTATGTCCTGGTCTTTTTTATTGTTGTGGTTTTTGGGGGGGAGGTTGAAAGAGGATGGTGTAGTGATGGTGTTTAGCCTCTGTGACAGCTGTTTCTCAATTTCATAACGTGATTCCATGAGACGCTGCACTGAGTTAGTATCTCAATGCCGTGGGAGAGGGAAGGTCCTTTTTCTGTTTTTTCATCTCATTTAATTTCCACACTAACAGAAAGCTAACCCAGCCTAAATAAGTGGAAGATTTTCTGCTGGGTTAGTGCACTGAGTGAGTACCAGAGCCAGCATAAAGGTGATGGCTGGTAGCCAAAGGAAGGCAGGGGAGGAGATGGAGGGGAGGGGAGGTGCGACACTGCAGAGAGCTGTTGGATGTTTCTATTCATGGTGAAACTGCAGCCTTACAGTTTTCATAGATATCATTCTGTCAACAGTATAGATTCGGATTTGTCCTTTAGCAAGGTTTTACTGAGCCTGAGACCATCACATCTTATTTGGCAGCAGTGCAAACTTAAGCATTCACCAGTCCTCACTTAGCCACTTATTCTCATGCTGTGCTAGTCCTGCTCATGTAAGCTCTGTGTGTCATTGTGCAGTGGACAAAACTGAAAAAAAAAAATTGCGGGATAGTGGAGGATGGTCTTCTCCCTCACAGTTGGGGTCAGTTCCCTTATCTGGTACAAGGTGCAGCCCAACCTGGCACATGGTTAGGAAGGACTGAAAACATCACCCAGGGCAGTGCAAGGCGGGACTTCGTAAGCCAAAATTACTGTCAGAAGTGCATACCATGCATGTGTGCACTGCCTGAAAGGTGGAGTCAACAAGGAAAGTTGTCTTACAGGGGCCTTCATGTAATATCTTACATTCCGAATTACCTGTGACCTACCGGCTGTAATTGCTTAGTGGTATTCTTATTTGATGTGAACATTGAAAACCGTATGGTCTATGGAGCTTCTGCTGTATTTTTGCTAGCATCTGTAATTCTCCTGAATGTTGAAATAGTTTTAATGGAATTTACAAGAAAATTTACATGAGTAGAACATGAAAGAAAAATGACAGGCCTTCCTATTCTGAGGAGAATGGAAAATGCTCCTATGTCTCATTGAAATAATGGTCAGAAGCGTTCTGTGACATAGATTTTGGTTTCTTTATAATATTAATTCTTGTTCATGAAGCATTTTAAAATATAAAATTATTACAAAAAATTTATTATGATGTTCACAATTGTGTTTCTGTTAATTTAGGGCTTTTTTGCATAAAAGCAAAACTTATTAAGAAAAAAGGAATTTATAGCCTACCTGTATGGAATATTGCACAGTGTTTCTCTTTTCTCACATTCTGCCAACTGCTAATCATCTTTTGCTGAGTGTGAGATAATGCATATTTCTACATCCGATCACATTCCTTCATTCATGTAGGGAAGTTGTCTGTCAAGAGCCCGCAACAATCTTCTTTCTTTAATCTGTGGTTGGGTAGACTAAATATATGGCGGTTTGTTTCTACGGTCCTGGCAGGTAACAGTAACAGAGGAAGGTTGCATATTTGCCAAAACAGAGTCTGTCATACACAATATAATTTTTAACAAATACTGTGGTTATTCTTATCAGTATTTTTTTTAACTGAAATAAAAAACTGTATTCCTTATAGAAGTAAAGCTGTGAAGCTGACATTTTGTGGGGTTGAAGAGCAGTTTTACCTTACACGATATGTAGGTCATGACATTTTAAGGGAGCAAGCCTAAAACAGTCCTGGAATATGTTGCTTATTTTGTGAAGCAAAGATAAATTCACTAAGAACTCCAGTTGCCTATAATTCACCACATGTACATGTCATTGGAAAGGCTGAAGCAGAATTTTAGTGCTTGAAAGTATGTCTTTCAAACTGTAGATGTTGCTGTATAATGAACTCTTCTTTGTCCTTTACTTAAGCAAAGAAATGGATGAATTGCTTGAATATGGAAAGCATACTCATTAAAAGTGATGTATTTTTAGAAAGCAGTGTTCGAAAATGGCTTGGGCAGTAGTTTGACAAGCATTTCATTTGATGCTGCTGGCAGCTTAATCCCACTTTCTCATTTGCTCCGATGCGTCTGCTTCTGAGCATTGTGGAGATCTGGATTGAAGGTTTGATCTATGCCAAGAACAGCCTGTGTGTGTTTGTTTGCTGGGCTGCTTTTTAGCCTGCATCAGTGTCCATTTCCTGATCACTGAATGACTAACCAAGCAGTGTCATCTACCAAGCTGAAGGGATAGGAGGAAGTAGGTTGTAAGAGCTGAGGCTGGTACCAAATTAATACCTTGTCAGGGAAAATTTCAAAATCAACTTAGGCTGATGGGATCATGTATTTCTGCTATAAGGGGAAGTCTACCTACTGCTCCCTCCCCTTCTCACGCTCATCTCCAGCTGCGTGTTCTTGCCTCCTTTCTTCTGCTGGTACTAGCATTTATGTGGTTCTGTGGTTGCAAAATCAGGAAGCTGATCCAGGAGGAATGAAAAAGCTCTCAACCTGTTATGAAACAGTACCTTTAATGTGATACAGACGTATCTTCTCTATATTAATTGGGGCCGGGGGCAGTTGCAGAGGACCATTTTTATAATGGTGTAAATACCAGGAATTATTATTAATATAGAATTGCAGGATGCTCCAGAGTTGTTGAATTACAAAGTTGGGGCAGTTACTCGGAAATTTAAGACAAAAATTTCAGTTCGAAGGTCTCTGTAAACTGTGTGAAGATGAACTTCCTTTGTACTACAAAAAGTCCCACCTTCCTGATCAAGCCTCTGCAAATAGCAGCTGCACTTGTTAATTTTTATTGACAAATAACGTAATGAATACCTTCCCCCATATACCTTTGGCTAGAGCATGTGAAGGATTTTTAAAATACTGATAATCGTTAAAGCCCTTCCACAAATGGTGTCTGAGAACATTCACACAGAGATTTACATTTGTTTTAAGATACACTGCTTGCCAACTCCATGCATTTCATTAATTTTCTCTAGCTTTCTTGATAGTTCCCCGGTATGGAATTCTGTTGTTCTGTTTTTGCTGCTTTAACAGAAAAACAGAACAGAAAAGGCCAACTGCTGGTTTTCAACACCAGAAATGCTTTTGTCACTTTAAGCCATTAAGGTAAAAATATTTTAGTGTAAATGTAGCACAACTGTGATGAACGGTATTGTGTCCCATTAACATCAACAGTAATAAATATTCAGTCTGCTTGATTTACATGGACTTGTCAACAATGAATTGTTTTACTTAATGTGTTCCTAAATTTCAGATTGGAAGGTATTTCAAAATGGGATTAAAACAATGAAACAAACAGAATTTTCTAACTAGCAAAATCAAGCTATTAAATTATTGCATTCCTTATACAGTAAAAGCATCAGACTTTCCATAGTGTTGTGCAGAGAAGTCAAAAGTTGGTGAAACCTTAAGGTTTCATCCATTAAGGCAGTCTATCCATCCTTAAGGTAGTATATCCACTATCAATCCATTACATTTGTTTCTTCTTTCTAGATTACCCATTCCCAGGAAGCTGTTACACAAACACTAATGGATGGGACAGCACAAAGAATACAGATTGTCCCTGCAGATTCGGGCCTCTCTTTACCACAACGTATACAGGTATGCTTCATCTGATATATTTTTAAAAGCAGAGATGGACTATTTATTTCTGCCAGTTTTCACATACAGTTCTTTTGTATTTGCATCATATTATTTGCTTGAATGTCAATATTCAGCCCTGGGTGACAGAGACCATTTCTATATAAACAGGAATTAAACATCATTCCAATGCTTCCCCCCTGTTTTTTTGTTCTTTTTTTCTCCTGAGAATTTTAAGATTTAAAAAAAATTATAACCATGGAACAGAAGAGTACGTTTCCCAATACTGTAATGATAATTGCTCTTAAAAAACTGAATAATTTTTAGATTTGGTAATTCAACTGAGTTGTTGGAACATTTCTACATTTTGGAGCCAGGGAGGGAGGGAAATACTACATTGTATCATTGATACAAGTCATGAAAAAGGGCAAGGCAACCTAATGTCTTAGAAGGATACTAGTTTTTGATTGTCCCAACCAGTGTTATATGTCCTGGTATGCTAATTCATACCCTGGCCAGGTAATAATCTCCAGTTCAAGTGAGAGTAGGAAGTTCTTGGCAGTATGGGTAGTTAAATGAACATAAATGTGTGTATATGGAGATAGGAGGATTTGGGGAATAATTTTATATTTTATCCCTTAAAAGTCAATGCAAGTCCTTGCAAATGTTTTATTTTTAAATTTCATCCTAGAGAAAAAAATCAACTGCAGAATCAATTTTTAAAATATTCTCATATATATGTTGTTGCATACAAAAACATTCTCATTTAAGCGAGCTAGCTGCTAGTATAATCTTGTCTGCTTTTTCTTTTGCTGGCTTCATTCTTCAATATTTTCCCCTCTTTTTTCCTGTTTTGGTGCACTGTATTCAAGCTTTGTCCTACCTTCCAAGCCTCTTCACAACTGCCCCCATACATGAACACCCCCTATCCGTGCTGTAGTCATGGTACCAGTCTTACCTATACAATAGATCTTTATTCTTTTGGCTACCTCCGCTCCTTTTCTACGCTTTGTATACAGCTGTACCTTTTATTAACTAATTCATGTTAATCAATTAACCACTATCTTTGTCCTCTGTTTTCATTGTCAATACCTGTATGCTATAATGTCCCTGTAGTGTGAAGCCATTTAATGTAATTTCAGCATCAGGGTCCGAATGTGGGACAACGATTTATAAACCCATGAGCCTTTAGTGTTGAACAGCAGGACAGTTCTGTTGCTTCAGAGCCAGTGGCAGACTTCTAACCCTTGTGTGTCACCTTTTTTCAGGGGGTGGGGGGGTGAACTACTTTTGGTTAGGCACTGTAATTACTGCAAATATGATGAACGTAGAAGAATTGTATTTCTAGGGGCAGGGACCTGTGTATAGTTCTTCATCATCTCACGTAGCTGGAAGATCCCTTTTTTCCTAATCCAGCTACTTTGGCCCTTGACTTTTTTTGCCACACTCATTGATTCTTGCTTCAAAACGGATGGTGAGCGCTTTGGGGCAGTGGTTGTCTCCTGATACTTGTGGAACAACAGTCAGTCGAATGGCATCCTTCCTGCAAACAGACATCTACAATCATGTTATTGATATCAATAATAATAAATTAGATATGAGATAGAACTTAGTAATGAAAACGTTCCTCAAAGCAGAATTTATGTGAAGAGTAAAGTAGTTTGTAGGAACAAATACATCTCAGTGAAATGTTCAAAGTAAATGTTAAATTGATTAATTTTGACTTTATCTTTTCAATCAATGTTTTTTCCTTTCTTTTTGTTAAATGCACATAAATAATTATCTGAAATCTTGAAATACAAAATCCTCAGTAAAATATTCTTTAAAATGTTTCATTAGTCACCCTTTTTAGAGAATGCTAACATTTCTCTAGGATGAAAGTCAAATGTCACATTTGTTTCTTAACAGATGTTTCTGTTCAATACCAGCTCTGTTATAAGCAGGTGGATTAGTCCTCTGTGCTTAGACACTTTTTTTTTCTAAAATAGTAACACAGAATTATTGAGGTATTTAATTTATGGAAATGTTTTTTAGATGGAAGTCAAAACTTGTTAAAGGACAAGGCTTAAAAGCAATAAAGGAGAATACTATCCTCCATTATCATCAGGATGCTTAAGTGAAATACATGGAGGAAGTGTATTTTTTAAGCAGACAATGCTGAATTAATATATTCCTGTTTTATAACATTATCCCTTTAGTCATAGTTGAGTTTCAGATTATTAAGAAACATGATGTGTTGTCACTGAGCCCTGATGGATTCCCTTGAGAAGATAAGTGGTTTTCTTTTTCCCTCTGATTATTTTTTTAATCCTATCTCAACATTTAGGTACTGCCAGTTGTTATACTTTGGTGGACGGCTCAACTCTTCAGAGTGCCATTGCAATTTAGGTGGAGTTTTTGCAGGTGTATGTCCATAGGAGGTCAAATGCAGGCAGACTGGGCTTAATTGTTTAAACTGCTTTCTCATATGCTTCTGCAAGTTGCCAAACGCTTGACAGCCGCAGAAACCATTTAAGCAGAATAGCTTTGTATGGATATTAACGTAACACTATACCTAGTAAATCATGTAGTGAAAACTACGTGGGCATCCTCCTAGAATTGCAGGAAGCCATTTGAAGAACTGGGACGCTATTTGTTAAATAGGAGGTGAAGTGAATTGTGTGAAGTAGCAATGGTTCTTCTATCTACTGTCCTGCCATATTTATCTACAAATACATACCTTTTTTAAATTACGGAGCAGGACTACAATAGGAAAAAGATAATTTACCATATATATCTAAAAAATAATTTCAACTTTAGTTCAAATTTGTATCTTCACTGTTTGGGACATGCTGGTTTTTGAGTTAGTTTTATACTGTACTTTGTATAAACCTAACTGGATCGAGTATATGCCTTTTTTGATGTACACATACTTGCACTTTTAAGTTTTGATAGGGAGACATATTTTAGATAAGAACATCTTTCAAAGAGCAGGTCTGGAAATTTAAGAAACAGCACAATATTCTGTGTTTGGCTTTTGTGCATGTATGCACCGTGTTGAGGATAACATGCACTGGATTTCTCCTAGTCCCAATAAAGTAGATGTGTTTGGAGAGAAGGGCAAGCAAACATCAGCTACTTCGACAACAGCCAGAAATGACACAGGAGAAATAAAGATTGTAAAATGAAGAAAAACAGAGTGGAAGGAAAAAGCTAAGCAAAGAAGGGAATTAAAAGGGCAAGGAAGTTTGCCTTCTCAAGGATGTAGAACTAACATAAAGGATTAGAAAGGAGAAGTAAGGGACTGCTATAGTCATTCGTGGTCCCGGACATGTGAATATCTGAGAAAACTGAATGGAAAATGCTGTATTAATCATGTTGATAACTACTGTGGTGGTTTTGCATTGTCTTCCTACCCTACACCCCAATCGTGTTACAATTTACGTTCTTTTCTTATATCTTCAGTCTCTGGAATTTTATCATCTTACCTGGCCTTCTCTCTTAAATGAGCTTTTAATTGTGTTTTGCACAGAAAAAAATTGAAATTTGAGCCATTAACATGTTAATAGCAAAAGGCCACCTTTTGTATATTTTGGAACTCATAATTTCTGTATATTTGAAAGTGGCAATATTGATATATAACTGCTAAAATTAGGTACTCAATAATTTATATCTCTTGCTGCTCATCTTTTTAAAATATAAGCTATACACAGGTTTTTGAAACATTTAAGTATATTGAAAATTTAGAGAAAGTAATAAGCTAGTTGTGAAGGTGCAATAGCAAAGTCAATAAAGACTTGAGTGAAATTATGCCTCATTCAGTTTCTTTGTGCCCCTGTTCTCCGCCTGGAAAATATAATTAATATTGCTGTCCTAATTACATGAAACTAGGTATAAGTGTTGGGCCATGAAATAAATCGGTAGTAAGGACCATGTTAGGGATGGGTAGGTGGACATGAGTGTTATGTTATAGGTATAAAAAAAAATAAATTGAAGCAATTTTATTGATCTGTAGTTCAAAAATAGTTTGCAGGAAACAGTCTTTTTAACATGGTTCTCCTTAGTCTCCAGAATAAACCAGGCAGTTTTCGGTATAGGCATTTTGATGGAGAAAGGCAGGAAGTGACTAAAAATGAGATTTATAATAGAAGATTTATGGAATCTTGATTAATTTCACTGAGGGTTATTATCTTCTGACAAAGCTGGCAAAAAATTTACTTTACTGGAGGATTAGTGAATAAAGTTCTGCTGTATTGCTGCTTGAAAAAAGGGATAGGTTCTTGATGGTGAAATGAACCATGAAAGCATGTTTTCCCTTTAAAAAAAGAATAACTGGCAGAGAAAAAGCTTCTGTTTTGTTTATTTTATTTAGGAACATATATGTAAAAAAAAGACCAAAGAAATGAAGCCTAAAATGTATATACAGGTGCAACAAGATTATTGCTTTTCTCGCTGTTTGATGCTTTCTTTTTTCACTTGGAAGTCTACATCTGTGTTTTTAAGAAGCTTCTTGTTAAGCAGCCAAATCTGGGAGATGCTAAGCTCTTCACGTGGTGTGCAGTGAATTCAAGAGTTAAGATTCCTCATAAACGTGATGGGTCCTAGGGCTGAGCTACATCGAATTCTGGATGCTAGAATTTGTCAGGGGTTTCAGTAGTGTTGTAAAAGCACAGGCCATTTGTGAAACTGAGTATGAATTCAGGTTTTGACTTCAAACACCCTTGATTGAAGTGTGTTTCAAATACAGTGAAAATCCAAGGTTTCACCTGAGTTCACTCTTGTGTGACAGAGGGAAATACGATCCTGCTTCACAAATGTCAAAGGCAAAATTCCCGTTTTCTTCAAGTGCCCAGATTGGGCCCTAAAGGTGAACTTAAATTACCATAACAATTTGAGATAAATGTATTATTAGATTGTCACAGATCAGCAGACGGGCCAGAAGATTCAGATTGTTACAGCACTTGATCAGAGCTCATCAGGCAAGCAGTTCATCTTAACAAATCATGATGGCTCTACCCCAAGCAAGGTGATCCTTGCCAGACAAGATTCCACTCCAGGAAAAGTTATCCTAGCAACTCCAGATGCTGCAGGTGTCAACCAACTGTTTTTTGCATCCCCTGATATATCTGCACAACACATCCAGGTAGATAATCCACTTTATTTTGTAATTTTGGTTCAAATGGAATAAGAAGAGATGTTTTATTTCCAATTATGTCTGTCTGGGTTCTCCTTTTTTGAGTTGTTTTTTTTTAAACAGTATACTTTCCCTTGCATTAGGACTCAGTATGAATACTTGGAAATGATAAAGAAAACTTTTTTCTAGTAAATTTACTGCTTTTAGCATTTATACCCTGGCTCATGAGATGAGAAAGAATACTGTTATTTTTATTGTCATTTCCAGCTCTTGCCGTACCAACAGTCCTTCTGTATTTCTGCTTCATCTACTCTCCATCTGTTTTCATGTATTGTTAAAAACATGCTCTTTTCTCCCTTGTCTTCATCACTTAATGTTTCCTTCTGCTTGTTTTCCTTTTCATATGCCGTTGTAACTACTGTTCAGCTGTGTGAATTGTACTCCAAGGTGGTTTCTCCATTTAGTAGGGAAGTACATGATTCGGTGGGGGTGGGAAAAATAACAGTAAAGTTTTTGGATTTACTAATGGGAGATTGTAACTAGTCAGGTTTGTAACTCCCTAAACTGGTCCCCAGTGCACCATACTCCCACACACATTGTGTGGGAGTCCTCGCCCTCCAGCTTCCAAGCTTTCTGCCCCATATCCTCACGTGGCAAGGATGGGATGGCACTGATGTGAAGAGCGTGAAGAATGTGCACAGAAGACCTGGGAGAGCTCCTTGAGCATGAAGTAGGAGATTACTACACTCCAGCTGAAGTGTAGTTATTGCATATTGTTTACCCATGTACATTTATGCTGCTGTTAAAATACGTCAGTGTGGTAGGCCAGGCAACATTAGGATAGCTACAGTCCACTTAGTATCTTAAACAATGGTCAGAAACAAGTGCTTAAGGAAAGGCATTAAAAACTGGACAAGTAAATAATGATCCTTCTGAGCATACCCTTTCACTTCCATTAGTTGATGGCTTAGAGTGACCTCCTGATTTGGAGATTGCAGTGAGCCCATCACATTTGATAGCTGCCACTGAAGTTTAATAACTTTTTTAGTTATTTAGGTAGACCATATATGCTTTGGTCCGTATAATATCCCGTAGTACAATTGTATGTTGTGCAAGGAATACTTTAGTTAATTTAATCTTCTGAGAGAAATACTTGATTAGGTGTCTCTTGCACTGTAAGAAACAGCAAGAAAGGATTGTATTGTTTTTGTAAGTCGCTATCATATCCTCTTTCAAGTAATTTCTTTCATGTTAGTTTGTGCCCTTCTGGGAGCCAGTCCACTACTCTGATTCACTACCCACTTGTTGTGCAAGCATGAAGCATATCTCTGTATCATATATTGCGGGTTTTTTTTGAAACTCGCGTCTTTGCAAATGGACATCCAAGGTCCTTGCTCCAAAGAATTTGATTGCTATGAATAGGGGAGCAGTAACAAAAGTCAATCCTATTGAGCGGCATTTAAGCATGTTTAGTGGTATCATACATTTTGTATTTTAAGTAAACCTCAACAAAAGTATAAACCAGATGAGAAGTGTGCCACACTGGTTTAAAGAGCAAAATTGAGGTATAGGGAAAGCCTGGACAAAAAAATTAAAAGCTCCAGTTCTGGTTGTGTAGTTTGGGCAGAATAGGTTTGTTTGAGAGACAACAGAGTATTCTGTCACTTTAGGTAGGTTCTTTTGTTGTCAGTTAGTATGTATGGGTAGAGATTTTTTTTTTCCCCCACTTAAAAGTTGGTGAAATACAGAGTGCCATTCATTTGTTGTTCAACTGCATCCTCTTTGGGATCTTTCATATTTTCTCCCCTAAATAATCTCTTCATCTGCAATTTTGCCTTTTTTGTTGTTCTTCTATAGCCTTCCCTGGAAATGCCCATTCATTTGCTCTGCAAAAACCCTTTCCTTTATTACATCTTATCTTTACGTTGACTCATTTCACAAGGCCCTGTTTTCCATCATCTGTTTCATCTTCAGTGATTCTTCTTCATCTTAATAATTAATTTTTATTCTTCACGTTCAAGATCCTTTGATGAGTTCTCTAAGTCTGGGATTTTTATCTCCTCATGGGCCTAATTCTGCAGTCCTTCCTTATGTGGAACTTCCCATCTCAGTGCAGGTTTCATTTATGGAAGGACTTAGAATTTGTTTATATGCATTTTATATAATATCATGAAAATACATCATGTTAATAATGGAAATTAGGAAAGAATGAAAGGTTAATATTCTTTTAACTCATTAATATTACTTATCTGAAAAAAATGTTACATTAAAAGAGAGCTTAACAGATGAATGTTTGAGACAGTATTGTTAACAAAGGCTGACTAGAAAGAAGTATGCTTGTTAAACATTCCCGTATATATCATCCATACTATCTTCAAACTTCCAAAAAAAAGTCATTTCTTAATTTTCTCTACAGAAGATAGGGTACTTTCTCTTTCAGTAAGTTATCTTTCTTTTTATCAGAGATCCTGTTTTGAATATGCAAGACAAGAATGAGAGTGTGACTTTCCATTAAGACACAGTAGGAGTTAGAAACTCTTAAAACTTCTAAGTTATAATCTATTTAATGGGAAAAATAGCTCATTCTTTTCCACTTTATATTATTGTCAAGATGATGTTTGGTTGTTACTTGTGATCATGTGTGTTCCTTTTTTAATTTTTTTGCTGTGCTTTATTTATGTCACAGTGGGATAGAGTTTTTAAAGATCAAATGGAAGGCTTGTAGCACCTACCGTGTAGGTAGGTGACAGGTATCAGAAATAAATGAATGAGACAAGGCAAGAATACTGTAATAATGTCAAACTGTTGCTGAAAGGCAAACTGTATACCAATTGGTAGTTAATTATAGTGTCCAGAGTACATGGTCCACCATTTATGTGTATTATAAAAAAAGGAGTTCATAAATCTGAATGTACATATAGTAGCCTTTACAAGGGATTTTTTTGTTCCACCTTTTTAATGCTTCAGTCTCTTTTGTACTGTGAACAAGTCATTAGGATATAAATACAAAATTGAACAAAAGGTAAGAGTACACAGATGCTAAATGTTTTTCAAAATGTCAGTCCATTCTGCAGGGGTAGTATTTAGACAAATGAAATCCTGAAATCTTTTCGGAAGTATTACATGTAAAACTTCTGTTCCATTCTAAAAAGGAGCTCAGTGGCCTGGAAGGTAGCTCCTTTGTGTCTGTAAAAGGTAGTCAAGAAAACTTCATACTTGGTAGATTTGGTCCCCTATCTTAGAGGAAAACCACAAGCATGAGATTTATTTTAATCTTTCTTGATGGTAAGAAAAAGAAAAATGAAATTCTTTCACACTTTTTTCCAGATTTTAACAGACAACTCTCCCAATGAACAGGGCCTAAATAAAGTGTTTGATCTGTGTGTTGTATGTGGAGACAAGGCATCAGGTATTTACTTTTTTCTTTCTTTTTTTTCTTTTTAAGGCGGTGCAATTTTATAGAAGCAGTTTAAAATTCTTCTGAACCTATATAACAGTTTGCATGCATATACACACACACATATATATACATACATGCACAAACAGAAAGGATACACTACTCTTTCAGCGGAGAATTCTACTAAACGTTACTCTAATATCCATGGGTAGACTTCTATATTGTTTGTTTACAGCATAAATTTAATGTTTTCTACCAGATAATTTGTGTCTTTTTTCCTTAGATTGATAAATTTTATTTTCTATTATGAAAATTTGTCTGATAAAATTACTTAAGCGACAATGTTGAGAGTTTTTTCTTCCTTAAAATAAGGAATGAACTTTCATGTGATGAACTTCGTTATTTTTGACAGGTTCTCTTAAAATATATGAAAAACCTGTTCATTATTTTAAATATGAAATCGGCAGGCAAGGGAGTATATGAAAAAAGTGCTAACATGAGATTTATTAAAGACAGTTATTTGAAGAAGCATTGCTAAAATGGTAAAACTGCATTATAGTAAAAAATAAACTTAAGAATGGTATATTCATATATTGCCACCAACGTAGAGTGCTAAGGTAAGAAAAGAAAAATGTTTCATGCACTAAATTTTGTGTAATGATATTAAGAGACTGGGAAGAAGAATAGTGGGAGCAGTGTGCTGGAGAACTGTCTCTCGCATTCCCTTTGCATGTGTGCCTGCCACCAGGTGTTCCAGATCTGTCAGAGATGGAATTACTGAGAGGGCATCTTGTCTTTTTTATTTTTTATTTAAAAAGAGAGAGAGAGAGAGAGAGAAGAACTACAAAGGCTGTTCCTCAGCATGGTTTAGCTGAAAGCTCCTTTTTCTTTGCATTTTCTTTGTTACAGAAGATAATGGGGTATAAAAGAGATGAGACATTTAACTTTGCTCTTTACTTAGCTAAAATTAGACTGTGCATGGAAATGGTTGCTCCATCAGAAAATTCTTATGGTTTCTCAGAGTGAAGTCTGTGTGATGGACTTCCAGTAATGTGGAAATATGAGAGCTGCAGTTAAATGCTCCTTTTGGAAAGCAGTAGAAATAAAGTGTATAAAAATAGGGGGCCAGGGGAAGAAGTAGTTGATGTTAGGGTATCATCATGAGTAGTAGGATGTAGAGCAAACTGCCTAGAAAATAAAACCAGTTAAAAACTTTGTATTGCAGCAAAGCTTAGCATAAAAATTACAGTCCCCAGAGCTCTAAATACACGTCAGATTTTACCCATCTCAAAAGAGATTTTGGCCAAACATAAGACAAAGATCTGGTTAGTCTATTCCAATTGGCAGGACTCCTCTGGCTCCCCAGTGGAGGGCTGGAGTATTCCTTGAGAGGCTGGAGATCTCGGGAGATATTCCTCCTGTCCTGGCCCAGGGTTGTCGAGCACTGGTAATGAATTTGGGGAGAGTGCCATGTTTCCCTGAGCAGCTGCAGGTTCACAGAATCACAGAATCACTAGGTTGGAAAGGACCTTCAAGATCATCAAGTCCAACCATTAATCCAGCGCCACCATGTCCCCTAAACCATGTCCTGAAGCGCCACATCCACACGTTTTTTGAACACTTCCAGTGATGGTGACTCCACCACCTCCCTGGGCAGCCTGTTCCAATGCCTGACCATTCCTTCAGTGGGAGGGAAAATAAAGAAATTTTTCCCAATATCCAGTCTAAACCTCCCCTGGCACAGCTTGAGACCAAAGCAGCCCAGGAACTTTGCAGGGTGGAAATTAAGTATTCACAATACAGCTGCTGTTATAATGTTACTCTTTGTGTTATTCTATTAATATAAAACAAATTTTCATAAATTTCATGTTTTAATAGTGTGGTAATATGGTTGTGATAAAGGAATCTAGAAAACCTATAAGAATTTCTAGAAACTTCAGTCAGGCAAGATTAATGTATCTAAAAAAAAGTTTGTGAGGAGTGAGAAAAGAATCTAAAAATACATTTTCCCTTACGCTAGTTCATATTTGAGATGTATTTTTGTAATATGCCCTACTTAGTTCAAAGACCAGCCTTGGTGCCTCTGTGATATTTTGAGTGTTTGTCAGTGATCTTAGGTTTTAGAATTTTTTTTTCTTCAGGATCATAGAATTAAATTTGTTGGAATTGTCAAACATGCCTTAATCAAAACCAGTACTTTTTAGTAATATTTGTATTTTGTGCTCTAGCAGAATCAAAACAATTTACTTCTGAAAAATAATTTTTAAACTTGACTTTTTTCTGTAATATATCCTAGAAATTTTTATATGTTAGTATTATATATTATAAAATTCACAGAAGAACTGATTTAAAAAAAAATAGCTATTTTAGATTATTCTGTCATTGAAGTTTTACTGAAAGAACTTAAGGATGTACTGTTACTCTGTTAGGAGAATGAAAGGTGAAAGTAAATCTTTGAAGTGATTACCTACTGCTGTCAAATGCCACGTTTGCACTTTCCCTGGGTCCATTAGATTTAATGTATCCAATTTTGACAACTGAATTTGTAATGAGCAATAACAGGACTTGACTGTAGGGACATTTTCTAAAAATTGCTAAAGAATGTATAAATTAAAAGTTTCTTCTGTGTTCTTGCTAACCTGTTCTCTTAGCTTTTTTAACACTGCTGTCAACACATTCAGCAAGAATTTAATAAGCAACTTGCCTATTTGTAAAATCTGTCCTAACTGCTTTGAACTAGAAAAATAGCTCACTTGCTTTTTTATGTTGTTTTATAGCCAAGATATATTTTAAGATCTTAAGATCTCTAACCTATGTGTTCTTTTTCTGGGTAAAATAGCAAATACTTTGTTTTTAATAAATATAACTCTAACAAAATAATATTACAGTGTAAAATTAATGTAGGAATTCATGTTGTTTTGTAACTAGGGCGTCACTATGGAGCAGTAACTTGTGAAGGATGCAAAGGATTCTTTAAAAGGAGTATACGGAAGAATTTAGTTTATTCGTGCCGAGGAACAAAAGACTGTGTCATTAACAAACACCACCGGAATCGATGTCAGTACTGTAGGCTGCAGAGATGCATCGCATTTGGAATGAAACAAGATTGTAAGTCTGAATAAGCATAAATTATTGTAGCTGGCAGCTATGTTAAAGTTTGTGCTACAAAAGATATGCTTTGTATTAATACAAATTGTTATCTTGATTTTATATTTTTATATCATTGTGTCTTTCTCCTTTAAAGAACTGTGCAAGTTTGGTTTATCAGATGTCTGAAATGTTTTCAAGCATACATATTACTTGGCAAACTTAATAAGCCCATTGCATGTGGTAAAAGTGAATGAGTTGTTACTCCTAGGTGGCAAATGTCAAGCATATCTTCCATGTTTGGTTTTTATGTATGCAGTTCAATTTTTCGATGTATAAATGAAGCTACTGAACGTTTTGAATCCTTCTACCTTCTTGTCACTTTTTCCACGACTGAGGTTGCTGGCAATTGCTGCTCACTCTTGTCAAAGCTGTGCAGAGACAGTTATTCACAAGGCAGAGATCCATAATGATCTAGAGATCAGTTCTTACTGATTCCAATAGATTTCAAGTTCCTTTTTAGTTTTCCATACATCAGGTGTAGTGATAGTGTAATAGCACAGGAGTATCAGAATACTAAAGATGCAGAAAATCAAGCAATAGATGAGTTTTTCAGCCCCAATACTACCATGCTGTCGCTAGACGCACAGTAGCAGTCTTGTGCTCTGCTCTCTGCCATCCAGCTCGTATGTTGCTGACCCTCTTGAACCTCTGTGGACATTCCTTTTCCTACATCCCTGCTTCTGTCAGCAGAAACCAGTAGAACTTTTCCAGCACAGAGGAAATGAATTCAGAAAGGGAGGAAAAGCTGGGATGGTGAAAGTGGATTTTTACCCCTTCACCCTCTAGTTCAGCTGGTAGTACTTTGCCCCTTCACAGAAGTCTGTTGAAGCAGAACAAAATTGCTGGGGTTGCGGGTCAGAAGGCAGGAAAAGGATCTCTGGGTCGTGGGGGAAATCTGAGCTGAGGAGAGGATTGTTCTGGGATAAGAAGTCTCATTCCTCAGTGGAGTGGGGAGAGGAAAGAAAACAGCACTGTCTTGTACCGTAGCTCCCTCAGTGGGGTTATTTCTCCCTTTAAGAAGTTTTGGCCCTTTCTCAGCAAACTCAGATCCAGCTAGTGAGCACAGGGTTAGCAAAAGAAGATAAAAGGCTTTTGCCTTCACCTCTCACCCTTTCAAAGCAACATTTGTAGGTTACAGGCTAGCTTCAATGGCATTGTCAATACTTGATGATTTTATGACACTCATCAATGTAAAAATTTGAATAGCATCACAGTCTATAACTAACTTGAAAGCTTTTAATTTTTATCTTTAGTTATACATTTTCCAAAACTGCATAATTGAAGAAAAAATAGTTTTTTTCCTATGTGCCTTTGTGTTTTAAAATAATGAATATTCACGATTCTCTTTATAGGCTTAAACAGTTTTTATGTGCAGTAAAGCATTAAAGAGGCTCTACTAGCCAGTAGCCAGTCTTTATCAGGCTGCTGAATTGATGCATATTTTAAATTATGTATAGGCCTGGTATGTGACTCTCTTTCAGGATCTAATTCCAATGTATAAAATGACTTGCACCGCTTTAAAATTGTGGAAGAACAGCCTACTGCATATTTTTTAGATTTGTACTTTGTAAATACCTTTTATTAATTAATTTTTAAGGTAACAGTATTGTGTTACCATTACGTTATTTTTCCAGAAATCAACTTTTCCTTTTAAAAATTAAAAACCAAACTGTAAACTGGTTTCTTTTGACTTTATTCTGTAGAGCTAGAGAGTTCCTCATAGAGTATAATACTGTTAAATTTCATTTTAATGTTCTCTAATCCATTCAAAGCGAGGTCATATATCTGTAGGCTAAAGCACAGATTCATTCCACCTAGTTTCACTGAGCTATTCAAATTAAAATCGACTTCTTCTCTGAAGTCAGTGATTGTGGGTCAGAATGTCACCCAGATCTTAAATGGTCTGAACTGAACTTTGTGAATGTCCGTTTCCATCTGTATTGTCTAAAGTCCTAACTTGGGAAGCTTCTTTAAGTGCATAAAGTTACGTGGGTTCAACCCAGACCCACAACCCATGGAAAAGGGTACTATGAGTCCTTTACGAATGAACTGAGAATGTGAGATAGTGAAATTGAGGATGGAGAAGCCGTAAGCCTCCAATTAAAGATACAAATTCAAAATAGGCCATAAGGGGATTTCTCCTTCAATTGTAACTTGAAAAATTAAGTGTCTGTATGTTTGGTGTCAGACTTTGACTACTACATCATTTCATTAAGAACAAATTGCTGTGTTGTTTTTCACCCAAGTTGTTAGCTTATTGGTTATGGGATTTTTTTAATTAGTTATTTTCTGAATCATTATTAAAATTGCAGATTCAATAAAGAGAGGGGAAAAAAGGATTATTTATTAGTCTGTAATTTGGGATGTGACTTAATAGTTGCATATTATTTTGTTAGCTGTGCAGTGTGAGAGGAAACCTATTGAAGTGTCAAGAGAAAAATCTTCAAACTGTGCAGCTTCTACAGAAAAGATCTACATTCGGAAAGATCTTCGTAGTCCATTAGCTGCAACTCCAACTTTTGTAACAGACAATGAAACAGCAAGGTATGTAAATGCTGCTCAGAAGCAGCTATCTCTGTTACCTGAAGCAGTAAAAATTAATTTTAGAATTAATTGAAATGAAAATGTGTGCTGTTTTGTGTCAGATCAACAGGTCTGCTGGAATCAGGAATGTTTGTTAACATTCATCAGTCTGCAATAAAAAGTGAGCCTACTGTGCTGATGACTCCAGATAAGGTATATGATGATATGACTGATATATTAGGTAGAGTTGATTGCTGTAATTGTGGGTGCAGGGAGGGAGGGGTGTTCTGTTTTGTTGTGCTTCTGTTTTGTTAAATTCATTTTTAAAACACTCCTTTACAACATTAGCAACTGTTGCAAATGTCTTCTCTTCACAAGAATGCTTTTAGCCTTGCATAGCAAAAATGCTAAAAACTCTACATAGTAAATACCTTCCTCCACATTTTTAGAGAGCTTTAAGGGCTGCATTATTTTTCTTTGTATAGGGAAATCCTGACAGTTGGGTATTTCTTCTGTACCAATAGGATGAAGTGTTTGCAGAACCTCACATGGCACTATCACAGTGCATTTCATAAATACTGTTAGGTTTTTTTTTCCCCCTGAATCACTAATTTTTTTGCAATGCTAATAAGAGCTATCTCAGCAACAAATTTGTTTCTGAGCTAGTTTTCCTTTTGTTTTCATTTTGTTACACTTACTGATCCACTAAAGCTATGTGATAACATTTTGTACTTTTCTAGCTGATATTAAAATACCTCATACCGTTTTCACACATTTTGCCTTGCTTGCTTTGCCTGCACATGGCCCCGTCAAAAGTTGCTTATTCCATTTCATTTTTCTTGCTTTGTCTGTAAAGTATGACAACACAAACTAAATGACATGTAGCATGCTGATGTTAGCAGCAGCAGCATACTTGTCTGTAATCATGCACTTTCCTTATTATTTTTCTTTTGTGGGCCAGAGTGGGAAACGTGTCTTATTGCCTCTGATTTGCTGTTCACTACTGAAGCACCTTGGTCCCTTGCAGTTAAAGAAAGACATAAAAACCAAAAAGGCTGCAACAGAATTCTTTTTCTGCTTGCTTTTAAACATGACTTTTTATCCATTACTTCTTTTCAAACATTCTCCTACTCTTATTACTACTGACTCATATGAGGAAGGAAGGAAGATGCTAAAAATACAATCTAGTGCAGTCTTACAGTCCTGGTGACTGACTAGTGAGTGGAGATGATAAATTCTCTTTCTACACTTGCTTACCATCTGTAACATTCTTCCTGAAAGAAATAGATAGCTATTACTTTTAAAAGTAAATGTCTAAATATTTCATATTTTAGAAGCAGTGTAGTGTCTAATTGCTGCATTATGATTACCCATTTACTGAAAACAATAATTTTCTTACAGGTCTATTCACACACTCAATTCTTCATTTATGTAAAAGTTAAGATTCTTCTACTGCAAGTTAACTGCTGCCAGTATAAAGGAATTAAAACCTCTACTTTTCCTTTAGGTTGAAGCATGTCAGGGAGATTTAAGTACACTGGCAAATGTGGTGACTTCATTAGCAAATCTCAGTAAATGCAAAGACATGTCACAAAGCAGTACAGAGCTATCTATGATTGAGAGTTTAAGTAATGGAGATGCATCACTATCTGAACTCCAGCAAGAAGAACAAGCTAGCAGTGATGTTACAAGGTAAGGCATGTTACACTTGAAAATACAGGTAACTTAACTGCATTAAAAATAACAGCCTGAGCTCATGCAGAAGAGAAATCTTGTAAGATTCTTCCAAGCGAAATCATAAGGAAATGCTATTTGAGAAATACTTTCAGTTGTTTGTTCTTGAAATTAATTTCAAGGTAAAACTCACAACTGATTTTCTTACTTTTGGTGTTCTTAACATGTCTTAGGTCTTGTACTATAGTCTGAGTACTTTGTATCATCCTAGAAAACTGTTTCGTAGAGATCTCGCCTGTGTAAGTAGTTCAATGCCTGTAATTATTCATGTCCTTAAAAGCTTGAAAAACATTTTCTTTTTACACAGGAGAACTCACAGAATTCTCACCATCATTACAAATACATTCACTGAATGTCATAGGATCATAGAATGGTTTGAGTTGGAAGGGACCTTTAAAGGTCATCTAGTCCAAATCCCCTGCAATGAGCAGGGACATCTTCAACTAGATGAGGTTGCTCAGATCCCACTCCAGCCTGACCTTGAATGTTTCCAGGGATGGAGCATCTACCACCTCTCTGGGCAACCTGTGCCAGTGTTTCACCAGCCTCATTGTGAAAAATTTCTTCCTTATATCTAGTCTGAATCTGCCCTCTTTGAGTTTAGAACCATCCTCCTTTGTCCTATCGCTACAGGCCCTGCTAAAAAGTCTGTCCCCATCTTTCTTATAAGCCCCCTTTAAGTACTGGGAGACTGCAGTAAGGTCTCCCCAGAACCTTCTCTTCTCCAGGCTGAATAACCCCAACTCTCTCAGCCTTTCCTCATAGGAGAGGTGTTCCATCCCTCTGATCACTTTTGTGACCTTCCTCTGGACCCTCTCCAACAGTTCTGTGTCTCTCCTGTGCTGAGGGCTCCAGAGCTGGATGCAGGACCCCAGGTGGGGTCTCACCCAAGCGGAGTAGAAAGGAAGAATCACTTCCCTCGACCTGGCCACGCTGCTTTGGATGCAGCCCAGGATGTGATTGGCCTTCTGGGCTGGGAGTACACATTGCCGGCTCATGTCCAGCTTTTCATCCACCAGTATCCCCAAGTCCTTCTCGGCAGGGCTGCTCTTGATCCCTTCATCCCCC
>NW_010542702.1:38976-65117 GCF_000687285.1 Phaethon lepturus
CACCGCTCTGGGCAACCTGTGCCAGTGTTTCACCAGCCTCATTGTGAAAAATTTCTTCCTTATATCTAGTCTGAATCTGCCCTCTTTGAGTTTAGAACCATCCTCCTTTGTCCTATCGCTACAGGCCCTGCTAAAAAGTCTGTCCCCATCTTTCTTATAAGCCCCCTTTAAGTACTGGGAGACTGCAGTAAGGTCTCCCCAGAACCTTCTCTTCTCCAGGCTGAATAACCCCAACTCTCTCAGCCTTTCCTCATAGGAGAGGTGTTCCATCCCTCTGATCACTTTTGTGACCTTCCTCTGGACCCTCTCCAACAGTTCTGTGTCTCTCCTGTGCTGAGGGCTCCAGAGCTGGATGCAGGACCCCAGGTGGGGTCTCACCCAAGCGGAGTAGAAAGGAAGAATCACTTCCCTCGACCTGGCCACGCTGCTTTGGATGCAGCCCAGGATGTGATTGGCCTTCTGGGCTGGGAGTACACATTGCCGGCTCATGTCCAGCTTTTCATCCACCAGTATCCCCAAGTCCTTCTCGGCAGGGCTGCTCTTGATCCCTTCATCCCCCAGCCTGTGTTGATCCCGGGGGTTGCCCTGACGTAGGCGCAGGACCCTGCCCTTGGCCTTGTTGAACCTCATGAGGTTCACGCAGGCCCATTCCTTGAGCTTGTCCAGATCTCTCTGGATGGCATGCTGTCCCTCAGGTGTGTCAGACGTACCACTCAGCTTGGTGTCATCTGCAGACTTGCTCGATCCCACTGTCTGTGTCACTGATAAAGATATGAAAGAGTACTGGTCCCTGTACAGATGCCTGAGGGACACCACTCATCACTGACCTCCATCTGGACATTGAGCCATTGACCAGTACCCTCTGGATGCAACCATCTAACCAATTCCTCATCCACCCATCAAATCCGTATCTCTCCAATTTAGAGAAGGATGTTGTGCGGGACCATGTCGAAGGCCTTACAGAAGTCCAGTTAGACAACATCGGTAGCTCTTCCCTTGTCCACTGATGTGGTCATTCCATCACAGAAGGCCACTAGGTTGGTCAGGCAGAATTTGCCCTTGGTGAAGCCATGCTGGCTGTCTGGAATCACCTCCCTGTCCTCCATGGGCCTTGAATATCTTACAAACATTTGTCTTGCACTGGTTTTAACTGAGCCATTTTGGTGAGCGTATGTGTAAGATAGTCTGTGTAGTATGTGCTCAGGTATTCCATCAATCACAATCTTACTCTTTGTTGGTTGTCATCTCATGCAAGCTTCTGAGAACTGTCCCAGCAATATTCCTTTACACAGCATCTACATTGTACATGCTGTTTTGAAAATGTGTACATGGAGTAAAACCACTGAGGAAAAAAGGAGATTGACATATAGTGAAGTAGTTTGTACTGACTGAAATACATTATTTCCCCTATATTCTCTACTGCTTTGTATAATTGCAAGCAGAATGCGTTTGTTCTGCTTCTTTCTTTATATGCTGCTTAGAAAGAAAATGTGGCTTTATATAGGTGCTGATTTGGGCCTTTCCTGTGTCCTCCAAGGTAAAGAACATAAAAATATGCTGTATAAATAGTATTGTTGCACATGCTGATAAACTTCATTCAACACTACAGCTGTTCAGAAAGATGTAGTAATAAGGTTGCACGATAATAGTTCATTTCTTTATTTCCTGGCACTTTCAGATGCTTATTTTTGCCAACTTCAGTGTTTCTCTTAAGTTTTAAAAATCTGACTATGACAAGGCACCAAGTTCTTTCAACCAGAGAGCTTGAAAGAGCTCTTACTTAATGCTTAATGCTCAGCTTAATGAGCTTAATGCTCAGCTTAATGCAATTAAATACTCCTTTGAAAGGGAAGTTGTTACCCAAGCAGAAACTAAAATTTTTATCTAAATCTTTTGATTTTCTTGCCAGGGCCTATGCCACCTCGATCTAACAGACACAGGTGTTTATTAAAGGAAAGGAGTTTAAAAATGTATTTCAGGAAGCAAGTTTTATCCATCTGTGTTTTTCGTGTGTTTTCTAATATTCCATTGCTTGCAGCTACAGTAGTTAAACTTTCACTTTTGCTGACAGAAATTCAGTGTACAACTTGCTGCTAGCATTCCACTGGTTTTATATAGTAATGTTATATGCCTTGTCCTCTAATGGTGTCATTATCTATGTCCATTTTTTACAGTTTATCAGCAGTCCTATATAACTGTTAGTGACTGGGCTCGATGAAAAGAGAATCACAGCTGTTTCTAGCAAAGGGTATCAATACCATGTACTTTAATGTTGATTATACCTTTTTTCCTCACTTTGTGGGCTAGGTTTTCATAGCTTCCAGGCAAGGTTTGTTCTAGATTCTCTTTTCCTTGGTGTTTTACCTTGTAATCATTGCTCATGTTGGGACTTCACGTATGAAAAGGATCCATAGTGCTGAGCTGTGAGGAAGCAACGCTTCTGTTGACTTATCTTGGCTTGCTACTGCCAGTTTACGCGATAGGAGGGAAGGGATTTCTTTGAAAGCAAAACATTCAAGAATAAGTTGGAATGGCAGACATGGTTTACCAGTGCACCTGCCCATCTTATTTAAAATGGACCCTTCAGCCTATACAAAAGTAAATACAGGATCATGGCAGATGCGTGTGACATTTACCTCTTGGGGAAAGAAGAGATCTTGTTCCTCTCTTGTCCCACAAGAAAGATGGGGACAGACTTTTTAGCAAGGCCTATTGCGATAGGACAAGGGGTAACGGTTTTAAACTAAAAGAGGGTAGATTGAGACTCGATATAAGGAAGAAATTTTTCACAATGAGGGTGGTGAAATACTGGCACAGGTTGCCCAGAGAGGTGGTAGATGCCCTATGCCTGGAAACATTCAAGATCAGGTTGGAAGGGGCTCTTGAGCAACCTGATCTAGTTGAAGATGTCCCTGCTCATTGAAGAGGGGTTGGACTAGATGACCTTTAAAGGTCCCTTCCAACCCAAGGATTATATGATTCTCTCTTACATTTCTGTCTGTGTTACATGAAGAGGCTTGCAGAGATCCTATTTTTCCTAAGCAGCAGTTGCCACTGAGCTGCTGGGTTTGCCTGTTCTACCTATAGCTGCCAAGAGTGAGCCATGCAGGACCTGAAATTCAGATCTCCTAGCAGGAGTCCAACGATAGAACTTCCAGAGCTTATCCATGAATGCATTCCCTTTATGCCTACTTTACATATACCAGAGACAGAAAACATCCCACCTATATCTATGTAGTCCACTTAAAACTGTTTGGTACACTTGTGCGTGCCTCAGTCACCCTTATTGTGTACACATCAAGGTATGCAGGCTAGTGTAGGACCAAAAACTAGTTCATTCACCATCTCAAGCCTGAGGCAGTGTCAGCAGTTCTTTTATATTGTGATGTTTTATTTGGTTGTAAATGGTTATGTCAAACATAGTAAACATTTAGATTTTTTTAACATATTAATGAATTTAGATAGATAGGGAGTGTGGGTGAAGAGAAGGCAAAATTCTACTCCAGGCTTTGGCATTAAATCAGTGATTTTAGCTTCTGTGGTAATAAATATGTCTCTCTAAATTGAGAATCAGTTCTACATATATGCTGTTAATCACCTTTTGTAAAGTTTTCAGGTCTTTGTGCATAAGTTTTTCACACAGCTGTGTACAAATGATACTGTTCTCAGGATATGTCATCTGTCTGTAGACAGTGATCAAATCTGTTTATTTTTCATTGAAGATATATCAAGTTTGGTTCTCAGGTGTATTCAGGCACCAAAAAACAATGGATCTGTTACCAAGCAGCAAAATAATGAATAATATATCTGTGCTCTTCCTGGCATCTCCCCTGTAAGGTTTGTGCATGTGACTTGGTCTTCACAGGAGTCACTGCCCCACACCAAAGAATACTAAGGATGGTATTGAAAACATGAGTACTTTCTCTTACATATTTCAGAACAGTCTTTGCAAATTAAGTTGAATAATATAACCACAGCTCATTACTTAAAAAAAAAACCAACCCCTTGTTCTGTTTGTGCTTCACAGCAGCAAAAGTCTGTAAAATTTACACGTGCATTAAGTTGCTTTAACAGCAGTCTGATGATCATCTGCTCAAAACGCTCATGCCAGCATTCTCAGTAAGCATCACTGAAGAGATCTTGAAAGGCAAACTGTGATTCAGCAGCACAATCAATATGTCAAAACTGTGAATTTGTTGGCAACTAGTGTGAACAGAATCTGCTGCTAATTTTTGTTCCAGAGCCTCTGTAAGTTGGAGTTTGCAAGGGAATTTGTTTGGTGGAGTGGCAGAAAAAGCATGCTACTGACTTCTATTTTCCAAATCTGGTTCTTTGAAACAGATATCTAAATACAGGTTTCACACATGTACAGGTTCCTTCTAAATTGCAACAGTCTCTAAAATTTTATTTTATTTTTGTTTTTTTGTTTGTTGTGATCTTACAGGGCATTTGATACTCTTGCAAAAGCATTAAATCCAGGAGAGAGTGCAGCGTGCCAGAACTCTGAAAGTATTGAAGCCAGCGTACAGCTGATTGGTGGAGAAACAAGCATGAATATCGTTGAAATAGAGGGGCCACTGCTCAGTGATGCACATGTAGCATTCAGGGTATTTAATATTTTTTTACTGTTGACTATTTATAACCATTTTAACACAGTAGCATATAATAATGATCTGATTAAATCTCATTTTCTATTTCTTAGAAGAGTTTGTTCAGATATTGGCATTCGTTTCTGATGAATGCACCGCTTTTGTTCACTGATTAACTATTTGTTCGTGAAATTGTACAGCTCTCTCCAGTGGTTTAGCTGCCCTGTTTAGTTTATAGCTTCTTACCTTAAAAATAACAGGAAATCCATGCAAAAGGATTTACACAGACGAGAGTCACACAAAGCAGAGAGTCAGCATCCACATTCACTTGTTAACAGGTGGATCTGATGCAATCTGCACCTGGATTTTGAGGCTCTTAAGTGTATTTGTCAGTTTCTCCTTTCTGTGTATACTCCATTTTAGTATGGTATTAGTTTAATCATTACGGGAAAATACGATTTCTTTTTCAGTGAGCCATATATTTTCTGGCTTTATTTCTCATTTTACAAGCCTGCAGAAATTCTTCTATCCATTTTTTTCATCTTATTATTACTCATGGACAAATCAAAAAGCTTGCTTATCTGAAAACTTCTTCAGTACCAGGCACTTTGTCCCTCTGTGCTGGTTTTGGCTGCAGTGGAGTTAATTTTCCTTATAGTAGCTTGTATGGGGCTATGTTTTGGATTTGTGCTGATAATATAGAGATGTTTTCGCTATTGCTGAGCAGTGCTTACACAAAGTCAAGGTCTTTTCTGCTTCTTACACCTCCTCACCAGTAAGTAGGCTGGGGGTGCACAAGAAGTTGGGAGGGGGCACAGCTGGGACAGCTGACCCCAACTGACCTAAGGGATATTCCATACCACATGATGTCATGCTCAGCTATAAAACTAGAGGGGAGGTAGGTGGGGGGCCGCTGCTTGGGCACTGACTGGCCATCGGTCAGTTGGTGGTAATTGTTTTCATTTGTATCACTTGTTTTTCTTGGATTTTATTTCTCTCTTGTTATTTTTTTTTCTTATTTTCCTTTTCATTACCTTTTTTAAATTTAAAGTATTAAACTGTTTTTCTCTGAACCCATGTGTTTTCTCACTTTTAACCTTCCGATTCTCTCCCTCCATCCCACTTGGGTGGGTGTGTGGTGCTTAGTTACCAGCTGGGTTAAACCATGATACCTTTCCATCAGCACGTTTTGTCACTCAAATAAACCTCTCTCTAATGCAAATGTCAGGTTGTCTTTTTTTAATTGTGTTAGCCAAGCCATTATATTAAGAAGTATTAATTTCTGAAGGTAAAACTACAACACTATATTTAGCAGTTTTGGGTTGAATCCCACTTTCTTCACATATGCAGGTAACGCCACTGATTTTACTCATGTAAAAACCTGGAGGCAGGTTTTGAGAAAGGTAGAGCTGGTCCTTTCTGATGTATATTGATTATATTTTTAGGTCTTGGGGGCAGCTGTATCTTAGGTATTTTGCTCACATAGCAAAATACTTTTTATGTATTTATTTGTAAAGTATTAATTAAAAGCACAAAAAAAGATGTTTTGTGAAATAGAATTCACACACACACACTCTCCCTGGGAATTGTGGTAACTCCTCTAATTTTTTTAGGCCACTTATTCAACTCCTGTGGGGAAGCTTTAGAAAGTAATAATGCCTCTGTGTTTGTAGTTTTTATGTATTTATTTATATGTAAATGTAAGCAACTTCATTCTAGTTACAATAATTCTTCTCAGACTTATTCTTTGAGAGTGTCTCAAAAGTTGAATTTTATTTGGGATTTTCCATCTCCAGGTGTCCCAGACATGAATATTTATCTAAGATAAAGATTCAAATTTTTTGCCTTTTTTGTTGGTTTGTAGTTATTACAGGGTATAACAGTGTGGCTAAAAATGAAGGCAGCAGTCATTTAATTTTGTTTCAGGATTATCTCATGTTTATTTAAAAAACAATTTTACTTCCTTACTTAAAAGTGAAAGCTCAAATTTTTTTTTCTTACCATGTTTTTTAATGAAGAAAGTAAAATTACTGACTTGCACTGTTTTTGGTTGGTTTTTTGGTTTTTTGTTTGTTTGTTTGTTTGTTTTTTCTTTTTTTCTGGTTGCCAGCTCACCATGCCTTCTCCTATGCCTGAGTATCTTAATGTTCACTATATCTGCGAGTCTGCCTCCAGGTTGCTTTTCTTGTCCATGCACTGGGCACGTTCCATTCCATCTTTCCAAGCTTTAGGGTAAGTGTTTGGTTACTCTATTCACTCATGTTATGAATACACACTTACTAATTTTTTATTTTTCACTGTCGTCTTCAGGGACATTTAAACATATAAATCTACTTATTAAAACTGTTCTATAGATCTTCATTGTGAAGGTAAATTTTCTGAATCAGAACTACTCCCAATTTCAGTCCAATTCAGGTACTTTAGTTGGGGTTGGAAGGAAAAAAGGAGTAGATTTATAACAATCAAGCCTGCACAATGCTACTTCTTTAATAAATTTTTAGTAAATAGGACTTCTGTCATTTTTAATAGCTACATCCCGAACTCAGATGCTTATCACTCAGTCACCACTAAGCAGTTCCTCTCTGGATCCCCAGATTAGGTGAATTAGTAGTAATAATTTTGCCTTTAATAACCTATATGAAGAAAGTGGTTAGCTAGATTCAGCAAGCATTCAGGACAAAGTTGTTTAATTTCAGGGGGTCTTCCAAGAACAAATAGTTGCTGTAACCAAAAAGTAATTCATACTGTTCTACAGTTTGTATAATATCCTGCTTTTCCCGCAGAATTCAGTGTATCATGTAAAATTCCTAAGCTAAATGTAGTAGTACATCACCAGTCATCATGAGGAAACATCTCAAAACAGCATCGGGAAAAGTGATTTATGTTATTTGCAGAAGTAATTTTATGAAGACACATCAAACAAATAAAGATACTGTATTGTTTCTGACACAGATGGAGTATAAACCATGTTTGTCTGTTTTTATCTGCATTGTGTTTCTTTAATTAAATATCAAAATAGTGTATGACTGTGGCAGCAAGGAGAATTCCTTTTTGAAGTGACGGATTGTCCCCTTTTCCAGGAACGCTGTCAAAAGCAGGATGATCTGTGATTACTGTTTCTGTTTACTCAGATGTGTAAGCCAAATGATTCTACATTTGTTTCCCTGCAGAATTTCAAAATACATAGCAAAATAACAAGTACATTATATCATTATACTTTTTTAAAAGGTATTTGTAACAGAGAGAGACTGCAAAATAGTGTTATAACAACAAATGGGAATTGCTTTTTAAAAATAAAATGTTGTATAGAAGACCTGTCTCTCCAAAAAGATTTAACAAGAAATGCTTATAGAAAATCTGCTTTTTTTTTTTAATATGTTACTTCCCAAGGTATTTTTCTGTTTGAATGAAAAAGTGGAGGAGTAGCCTGTCTTAATAGTGTTAATATTCACCTGTGGTAGCATTTACAGTCCCAGTCAAGATCATGGGATGGGCAACAGTATATTTAAACACCATTTAACATAAATATACAGTTTTCCTTTTGAAGAGCTTAAAATACTAACTTTTTTTTCAGGTGGAGATTTATTTGAAATTAATGTAGCTTTTTCAGTTTGAGCACATTATGTATTATAATTTTGACTTTTAGAAGGGTGACTCCTTTCACTTCTAAAATGAAGAGAGATTCATGGTATTAGTAATTGAGGAGAGTTCACAAGCCAAAACAAAACTGTAGTAATGGTTTTGTAAGGAAGATAGATAATTCTATCCAGGTGGTTCCCTCCTCAGGCAATGTTTTCCTTAGTCTCAGTATGGCACTGGCATACTGATTTAGTTAATGATACCAAGTTATTGCTTAGTTCATCTTCCTGCACAAGGATCTTTGTAGGCAAGAGAAATTCCTACTGAAACATTCATCAAGCTGGTAACAGCCTCTTAGTTTTTTGAGGCTGCTGAAGTTTGATCAGCCGTAAAGTTGCTCTAGATGATAGATTTATCCACACGCATACCAGCTGCGTAGCAAGTACACCCTATTTTCACTGTTACTCAGCGTAGTCCCTTTGACAGGAGATGAATAGGGCTGTGGCAGATACATGTAGAAGCTGCATGTCTACCATAAGAAGAACCAGATCATAGTAAAAAATAGTGCCCTAGGTAAGCTCTCTGTAATCCATTACAGGACAAGTCTAAGTTAATCTGTCATTTGGCATATTAGTATTGCAGTAAATCATCAGAAATGTTCTTGAAGATTTCATCAACATTCTTGAAAAATCCATTCCCTTATATTTTTGTAGTTGAAATCCTACCTTTAATATGCTTTTCTTGATAGGTCTTGTGCTTCTTTTAACTTTCCATTATTTATATTTACTGTCTAAAACTGAAACATGGTACCTGAATTTGACTCCTCACTGGTAGGATTTCCTTTTAAAGGTACTGAGCTCTTATTAAATTCTATGAGTTAGAGATGCTTGGCAATACTGAAAGTTAGGTTACTAATACGGAAGTGCCTGAATATGGATTGATACACCTAATTTTAAGCTTCAGCATTTGAAAAAAAAAAATTGATTACACATGAAAACTTAATTTAAGGACTAATTCTTCCAGCAGACAAATCCTCATGACTTCAATTTATACTTCAAAGTCTGTATTTCAATCCTGATTCCAAACATGAAGAGGATACAGACAATAGCTATCGGGAAGATCAGGAACTTGATCTCACATGTTCAGTTTCATGTGTACTTTTAATTAAGAAATTATACCAACCTGCCAGATTTCAAGAAAAAAAAAATAGACCTTTGAGTCTATTCTACATTCGCAATACAGGAGCAATGCAAACTTTTTTTTATCCATGCATGTAAATGTTATACAAAAATTAGTGTAAATCCTAAGAAAACTAGCATGATGGAATATGCCTAGACAGTTGTGATTAACTTCAGCTTGCTTTTGTGATAGAGACCTATTTCCTTTTAGATCATTAAAACAAAAATTACTTCTTTACAAATGTCACTCTAAAACAGGTATTTTAATCCTAGCATGCAAATAAAAATACTTTTGATGCAAGGCTTCATTTTGGTACTGGTTGCAACGGTTGAATTAGGTGAAAGTTTCATTAATTGTTCTTCAAATTAAACTCTGTGAATGCAAATGGCTGGTTTTATTAAGTGAAATTATTTCCTTTTTAATAGACAGGATAACAGCATATCATTAGTAAAAGCCTGCTGGAACGAACTTTTTACGCTTGGTCTTGCACAATGTTCACAAGTTATGAATGTGGCAACTATACTAACTGCATTTGTTAATCACCTTCATGGCAGTTTACAGCAAGGTAAGGTGTATACTGTGCGCATTGCCAGACTTGGGCAATTACTTCCTGGTTTTTAAGTTTTGAACTGTGTGGAAGTTTTTTAATTATCTTTCAGTTAATGAAAATTTACTGTTTGTAGAGTTTAGCCGTTAGTATTGAAACAAAATAATACTAGAAAATACAGTTCACAAGATGGAATTTTTTAGCAATTTTGCAAAAGTCAGCTATGCTAATACGTCCTCCAAATTAAAAAAAAAAAGACCCATCTTTCTAATATAGGTTAGCATTTACTTTTTTTTTAATTGTGTGTCTGTGTAATGTCTAATAGTGTTCTGCTGTTCTGTTAGTATACGTCAGCTCAAATTAGGAATATTTCAGGCAGCATCAATGTTAACACAAGTTTCCTGTGAATATGATTCCTCTGTATCAAGGATATAAAGTAAAGAATGACCCACCTGTCCTTACTGTTCATACCTGTGAGACAAAGCAGCTGAATGCCAACTTGATGATACACTTCCTTTACATAACTTGGCTCGTTGACTTCTGTATACTAGTTTTAGACTACATGCAAGTCTTCAACAGATCTTCACTAAGTATACTTCCTTTCTTAATCCTACGTCCTGCATCTTTTGTGTGTTTTTCATTCAAATGAAAGAGATGTCAGCTGGCCTCCTCTTTCATCTGCAGTGAAGAAAATGTTCTTCTGAGTGGTAGGGGAGTCTTTTAGCTAACATTTACGTGCTTGTGAATGCTTACAAGGTTTGCAGCTCTAAAAGCTAACCAATCAAAAATAGTATAGTCTTCATCTGTTCATAGTCTTAACACATTTTAATAAGGTAGATGCACATACAAAAATCTTAGCATTTTCAGATTTAATGAGATTTTAGGGTTATTTGCTGTTATGTGGATGAAAATTCACTGTCATTAATGCTACACAAAAAAAGATCGGTAAGCTGTAGAAAAACAGCCCACCAGACTGTAAATTTTTCCTCTCCTTTTATGATGAAGGAATTAAAGAATTATTTCTGAGGGGTTTTCATGATTTTAAAATATCCTCAAGATCCTCCTATAAAAAGCAGTAGTTTATAATTTTAATTACAAAAATAAATACATTGTTTTAACAAATTGATTAAACGACTAAATGTAATGGACCACCTAAACATGTAAACACAGTAACAATTCTGTGTATGTCTTTAGGAGGGATACAAATGGAATTTGGGAACTTAATTTGGTCTACATCATTTTTAAGCATGTTCACCAAAAACGGTATTGTAGTAATTAATAATGGTTTTATCACTACTACAAGTACATTTTTTTGCCATTTAATTTGGGAATTCAGTTTGAATGTAAAAATCAGATATTTATAACGAATGTCTTCCAGTTGTGTAGCATGCTAGCTGCAGCAACTCCAAGAGATAACAAGTTTGTGTGGCCCAGGGACCCTAGTTTGATGGATCATGGAGGGAATGGGATTTTCAGGCTGCTTAGGTATTGCTGACCCAAAAGGAACAGTTCTGTGCCAACCACATTCCCATAGATGCAAATCAGGAAAGATGTGTAGTGCACCTTCTTTTTCAGCAGTGGCACAGTCTTTGACTGACTAGAACAACCCATGAAACTGTACACTAACCTACCTCATGGCACCTGACCCTTAGCCAGTGAGCACAGACCTGCAGTCGCTGTGTTTTCTTTACTTACAAGTAGTCTTTCCCTTCCTTGATCATTTCAAGCTCTAGTCCACCCCTGATTACTGGAGGTTTTAGTGGCAGGAAGAGACCTAATTGTACAGTGTGAGGGGGGAAAAAAAAGATTGTTGTAGTCCATAATTGTTGGTGTGAAGATTATTCAGACCTCAGCATGTGAGCTTATAGATGGTATAGTTTTCCCACTGTTAGAATCTAATATAAATCATTATTTTTAAAAATCCACTGTGGCCACATTTTTCGCATGTGTGTTGACTTGGTGGTTTTATATTTTATGTATGTGTTGACTTAGATAAGCTGCCAACTGACAGAGGAAAACTTGTAATGGAGCATATCTTCAAATTGCAAGAGTTCTGCAACAGCATGGTTAAGCTCTGCCTAGATGGTTATGAATATGCATACTTGAAAGCAATCGTCCTCTTCAGTCCTGGTATGTAATTCCAAATGTAAAACTTTAATCTGTGCTATTTTTTGCCGTGTAACTTCTGCCTGTTTCATTATATGCAGTTACTATCACCTGTAGAATTACTGCCTCACTTGTTGAGGCATCTTGGAAGGTGTGTAATGAGGGCTGTAGGAAGAGGAGGGTTAATCTTTTAATGTAAATAGTTGAATGCTGCTTTGGGGACTTCAAGTTTTACTCTTGCCTCTGCCATTGATGAGGGGGGGGTTTAATTTTTATTTATTTATTGTTTTTAATTCTGTGCCTCCTTTCTGGTGTATGTTTTTCTGAGGACCTGCAGTTTAATCTTCAGAAGCGTTGCTCTTGCACATCCAGCTGAGATGGATTGAAGTTGGGTTTTTAATGTATGAAAAACGCTTCTCTCTGGGCATCGATTCTCACATGCAAAATTACAGAAACATATCACCTCACTTCACATAGGTATTTTGAAAATAAAGATTACATATAGCATTTCTGGTGAATGAACACCACAAACATTCCCTTCTATTAATATTTCTGTCTTCTGAACAGTATTTGCCTAATGTATTCCAAGTAATGTTAATGGACATAAATTAGACAGTGAAGATAAAATAATGATTATTTTTTCTTTCTGGGAGATTAGTCTAACACGGAGGAAGAAGAGTCCTCTGGTTATGATAGATAGTGGCTGAGTAGTTAGATTATGTAACACATATGCCTGGACTATAGAAAATTAGAAAAATAATTTTCTTTATTTGAAAATTGTAGAGTTAACTTTTCACTAAAGGCGTTCAGATATATCAGTATACTGCACATCTTGGACTTGTCATTCAGAATTTAGGGATTTAATATAAAACCAAAACCAAATCTTTTGATAAAAGAAAAACGTATAAACCTCGGGTACTTTTTGTACTTAAACCATGAGATTAATTGCAATATTAAGAATGCTTGAAAATGTTTGCAATTTTTCTTTTCCGCTGAGGACTGAAGAGTTGCTTGGACTTCTCACCATTTCAGAAGAGGCAGAGACTTTCTTTACGTGGAGAGTGGGAGGGTGTTTGCCTGTTTAATTTTAGTAGATAATGCTTGCAGGACATGTAATTCTCCTTTAAGTGTTCCTTACCCCAAAATAGTCTTTTCTTTGCATTCCCATACTTGGAACTGGTACAGATTGCTCCAGGAAAGAAACAAAATTATGGAAGAATACCTCAAGCCTGTTTTTCTAGCACAGTGTCTGCTAGGATTTATGACAGAATCTGTTGGCCTATCTGAAGTAATCAGTCCTGTTTGACACCAGAAAATATATTTCTAGGAACCTTACACTTGCAAAGCAATATTTACTTATTTGTTTAGTCTGAAGTTAATTTGTCTCCTTCTGATTAGATTTGACAACACAAAAGGTAGAAGAAGAAATATCGTGGGAAAAGACTACATCCAGTCACACGACTGAGATGAATTTTCTTTAGCTCACATGCTTTCAGGATCACATTCCTAATGATGTGTAGCTGCTTTAATGGCAACGTGTTCTCAATAATCTTGATCCCTTGAGCCATATAACAAAATCTTCATATACCTGAAAGTCATGTTCAGTACCTTGAACAGAGGGATGTTCTGGCAATGATTCACAGGTCAGAAATTACAATTTTGGGGATTTTACTGTTCTGCAACAGGA
The DNA here is from genome assembly GCF_000687285.1 of Phaethon lepturus. Lineage (NCBI taxonomy): Eukaryota > Metazoa > Chordata > Aves > Phaethontiformes > Phaethontidae > Phaethon > Phaethon lepturus. The sequence continues at coordinate 52,664 of NW_010542702.1, forward strand.
TGGGGCTGGGCTGCAGATGCAGCAGTCTGTCTTTATCACAAGACAGCCTCGGGCAAGGAGATAAATATAAAAGGAGTGCCTACAAGACTTTGCATCATTATAAATGGCTACTAGTGTACTAGCAGTGATCTTCAAACTGCTGTTTCGGAAGTTGACTTCTAGCTGTGTTTCCGACATTGCTCTAAAAGCATCATCATGAAGCAACGCATATTGCATGTCAATGCCAACTCTTCAAAATGTGTTGCTTCTTTACGAAGTTGTTAATCTCTTGTCCTCTGCATAAATTTGAAATCATGCTTTCAGAATGACTGAATTTACTATATAGGACAAAATATTCCTCTGTGAAGTTATGTGTTCAGGGGAGTCCAATGCATCACTTAATTGCTAAATTGCTCTGAAATCTTCTATGTCTGCAGAGCTAGATCAAAAACTCCTGGTTTTGTTGACAGAAGGCCATATATTTGGAGAGGAGGAGTGACTGTTAGAAATAATCTTTTATCTGGTATCATTTGGCAGCTCATTTATGATCCCATTCCTGAAAAATAAAATCTACACGATTTGTCATGCTATTATGACAGTAAAATATTTACATTTAGATAATAAGAATTACAGACCATGTAAAGTGTTCAGAATTACCGGATATAATTTCCAAATATGACTTGGCAGTTAGGTTAATAGCCTTTCATTTTAGCAAGATTTAGATTTCAAGTGTTGAAATCACTGCTAAAATTATGTTTAGCACATTTAAAAATTTTGCACCAAATGGTTGAAAAAGAATTATCTGTTTCCTGAACTGTCTTCTACAGTTTTTAGGAAACAAATGGTTCATAGCCTTTTATCCTGCTTTTTCCACTGATCTTAATTTTGTCCTTCACTTCCCACCCAAATGCTATTTGTGCATACCATACTGCAATAAATGTCAGTGTATTGAAATGATGCTGTTGTTCTGCTACACAGAGAACAGAGCTGTATCATCAAGATTGATATAAACATTGCAAGCACTGTTTTTATTTGAACTCTTCAAAACGGTTGTTTTGCTTAGTTTTTCTAGAAATACATAAACCTAGAGGAAAAGGAATGTAAGGAGGTAAAGCAGTGTCCTCCACTAAAACTGTGAACTTGCTTCAGGTACCAAATAATTATTTCAGTATGCTTACAATTAGATGATCTGTGTGGATTTTAGTGCATCTTATATAGAACAGGTATAAAAATGTAGAGTGTTTTTTTCAGATCACCCAGGTCTAGAAAATGTGGTACAGATTGAGAAATTTCAAGAAAAGGCTTACATGGAGTTCCAAGACTATGTAACAAAAGCATATCCGGATGATACTTACAGGTCTGTAAACTTAAATGCTTACTTGATTGATTCTGCTTTCAGGGCATCGGTGACACTGATCTGTACAGTATTTCTTGTAAAAAATATGTACTTTTTCTTTTTACCTCCTTAAAGGTAACAAATTACCTTCAGAGCACTTCAGATATTATGCGTGTACTCAAATGTATTATAAGTATTATTTATCTACTCATTCATTATTGATTTCCAACATGAAATATTGGAAATAAAATTATTTTTTAATGTTTTCATTTTGAATTGGACCTACTTGGAATATTTCCTCATTTAGTCTAAATCCAAACATTATACAGTCTATGTAATTGACAGGCATATTCACATTTTTTTGTGCTGTTGAAGACATGACTGAACAGGAATTTAATACTCTATTGATTTAAATATTTAAGCGTTTCATGAACTAGATATAATGAATTTTGACCAGTATTGTCCATTGTTAATTTCTTCTCTTCTCTTACTGATAACATGGTTGTGAATAACACCAAAACCTGTGACCACAAGTAACACTTTTTACCAAACTTACTTTCCAGACTGTCCAGACTTCTTCTGCGATTGCCTGCTCTTAGGCTGATGAGTGCTGCCATCACTGAAGAGCTGTTCTTTGCCGGACTAATTGGAAATGTTCAGATCGATAGCATCATCCCATATATTCTGCGAATGGAGACAGCGGACTACAACTCTCAGATAATTGGTCATGCTGTATAAAAGTAGCCGTCAAGGATTCTGTACCATGGCAGTCATGGTGTTGTAAATGCATACCCTGTCTCCAAGAGATGGCAATAAGCCTTCCCATGCACCTTTCCAAAGAAGGCTAATATTCCTCCTTTCCAGTACACTTGGGAAACGTGGTGGAGTGTATTAAGGAATATAGGATCACTTCTTATTTTTCATCTGATCTTCAAGGACTTGTAAATTAACTTGATATCTGAAGAAAGTCAAGAATTGTCCATCCTATTTTTGTAGATAGATGAACTTGGAATATTTGTTTATGAAGTCCAGGCTTGTGAAGAAACTGAAGAAGCTTTGAACTAAGGTATCTCAACTTAGTTTGATGTTTTAGACAAATAAATTAACTTTCCTCTCTGAGTTGTGTTTTCAGTGTTTTGCTACTAGTTCTTTCTCACTGATCAAATGGAAAATATATGATCAAACATCCTGAGAAGGTCAGTGTTTCCATGGAAACAAGACCGTTATAACCAAACTTAGTTTTTCCTGTTGTTTTGAAGAGAAATTTGTTTCTTGTTGAATGAAACACTGGACACCATTACAAGTGCAGGGAAAGTAGAGGAAGTTCACGTTTTAAAATACTCTGATGATATGTTGATGCAGTTGATGAAAAGAGATGCAACAAAGGGTCAGTACTGACTTTTGTGGATGCAAAGGAATACTGTGTCGTAGTATGACGTCTTGGTAGACATCAGCTGTTTTATACTATGAAAAACTAACAGAGAAGTGTATACTGAGGTATTCAAAGACAGCATCCTCCTGTTTTTTCTGGTCTTGGAAGTTAAAGCTTCTTCACACTACCCCTTCCTCTCTCATACTCAGCACACAATGATGGAGGCATTCTAGATGCCTCTTAACTTGTATTCATGTCTTTATTTTTTTATTATTGTTAGCCTCTGGCTATGTAGTTCTTTTTTCCAACCAGTCTCATATGATTATTTCTTAAATTTGAGTTTTTTCAAATCCAGTGCCCCTCCCTATGGGAGCATGGTCTCTGCTGCTTTTCCTTATTAGAAATGGGTTTAGATACTTCATATATGTTGCCCAAATCATACTCCATAGCTCCATCTAAGGATGGGTTTAAATGTTTTTCTCTCTTGAAGCATGTGCCTCACTGACAAGAGACACTGTCATACGGTTGCTTCTTGCTTCCTTTTGCAACAGGAAGTTACACATCTCTAGCACGTTTAGTACCTGTTGCTTAAAATGAGAGAAGTATCCTAGTAAAAGTGGTGGTCTACCTCTGACACTAGCATTTAGGATTATCTAAATCTTGGATCAATGATGAGTTCTATTTATCATGAACCTTCTCTTTCTCTGGCAACATTGGGTGAGGAAGAGCCTCACCCAATCAAGAAACACATGGTTGCACCACAAATTGCTTAGCCAAAACATCAGCTTAAATGGGGGCCTTTGCCCATGCTGCACTAGCAGCTCCAAGGCCACCCTAACACCAGGAGGCTACTAGATGAGACTTAGGTGAGTTCTGTGTTTTTTGTTGCTACCTGAGGGTCTCAACCAGCCAAGAAGAATTGGAGAACTGCCTCCGACACTGAATTTCTGTGTTCTTTTCAATTCCACTAACTGAGCTCTGTACTCTGAGGCTGTACTACAGGATCAGTCATATTCGATACCACAGACCAAAGCACTCAGTGCTGAGGACCCCTGATGGGATGGAACCGTTCCCCCGGCTCTGCCTTGGCACTTACTGACTTGCTGGAGGACAGCCCTCAGTGCCGGAGCTGGCCATGGCAGCTGAGTTCTTCCCACATTCCACCTTTTGAAGGGCACAGGATTCAAGCTCTTCATCTGTGTTCCCTGGAGAGCGGTATGAGGACTACTTCTCTGCGTCTCAGGAGGTATGCATCTCATCAGCAGGGTTTATGGAAATATGAAAGACAGTTGTTGCCAATATGTTGTGCTTGTTCTCTCCCGAAGGGTTATAGGCCCATCTGTCTATCTGTAGGACCAAGTTGCAGGTGGGAGGTATATTATTTTTCAGTTCAGCTCTCCTTAGAAACTCTGACCCTGCTTTCTAGCCCTGTGGTATCCCTAACCTACTTCTGGCCCTAATAGGCACGGGAGATTGAGAGTCCTCTGTGTTAAACCTTTTAAGGAAGCTGACAGCATGTTACTCCTGCGTATTTTGGAGGTGGTTTCCCAGGCATTCCAATACTCTTGGAAGAGTTTTAGTCCAGTATTCTCCAGATTCATGTAACCCAGATAACAGTAAGATGGAAATAAAAGCTTGTTTTCCCTCTTAATGCAATACATTGTGCAACTGTCTCACATACTTGCAGAAATCTTTTGCTCCGTAGCTTGAGCCTCAGGTGTGATGCAGTTCTTTTTTTACAGTTGGACAAAAGATTCAGCTGATGTAGCCTCCTGCATGGTACTGTCCAGCTTCAGAAACAGCTGAGAAATGCCATTTTTTCTACAAATTTAAATCTTTAGCAATTGGATCCTTCAGCTTACCCATCTTTATCATAGAACAGCCCAGGTTTGAAGGGACCCTGAAAGATCATCCAGTCCAACCTTTCATGGGAAGGAGAGCCTATATAAGATTATCTAACACCCCATCCAGTTGCATCTTCAAAACCTTTAGTGGTGGGGACTCCATCACATCCATGGGGAGGTTCTTGCACTGATTGATTGTTCTCAGCATGAAAAATTTCTTTTCTATATCAAGACTTCAAAGATAATAGATACTGGTCTTACACCAATGTCAGTCACTTGTCTTAATACCCTAGGGTGGATTTCCTCCATGGATTTATGTGGGTTGAGCTCTTGTAAGAGGCCTTTCCTCCACTACTGGGGGGTTGACACATGTGTTGTCGTTGCAACTTGATCCTGTGCTCTGCTGTCCAGTGATGCTGGTAATGACAGAGGTAAAGAAGGTACTGAAACAGCATTACTAGTGAGTAGTTTCCCTGCCCTGTTAGGCAATGGGTCTGTGTCTTCCCTGTGCTTCTGCTTACTGCTCGCGTATCTGAAGAACCCTTTCTCGTTGTTCTTGACATCTTTGTCCAGTTTCAGTTCTGTCTGAGCCTTAGCCTTCCTGACTGCATCTCCGTATGCCTAGCAAGGTTCTTGTAGTCCTTGATGGGTATTTAGCCACCTTTCCATAGCCTGTATGCTTCCTTTTTTGCCCCCCCTTTTTTTTTTCTTTTTTTGTCAGAGTACTGTTTTGGAGGAGATGGCCTCAGAACCTTATTTTCTCTGCATTTCTTTTCTTGTTTCCTCTTTGTGCACTAGTCTGAATACAAGTTAGCTACATCAGTAACATGTGGACTGCCATTACCACTGACCGCTGGTCAAGCCTAGTTTCTTAGGATGTGTTAACTCAAAAGCACAAGAACCTGGGTCATGTTTTGCATCAGGTTTAAATTCAGGTGTTTGAAACATCCTTGCTGTTCTTTTTGATGCCCATCAGCTCTACTGGGCAGCAGAAGATCCAAATCCCAATGTCTGACTTTTTCCCCTCCCACACCTTTTACTCTTCTTTTCCTGGCAAATCCCTTGGACTTCATCTGGGATTTCTGCCAGATCACTGAATCGGGGAATTCACCAATCCATGTTTTTCTTTTTAAGTCCTGTATTTTCAGGTCTGAGATTTCCCTTCACATGTTGGGTAGCAAGAGAATATTGTCTTATTTGCATGGAACAGAGACTTTCAGGTTATCTTTAATCTAGTTCTCTTGACCAGCTGAGAAACAAATAGGATAACCATCTCCAAATGAGGTAACAGACTGTATTACCTCTCGTGAACAGTATGGTTGAGTCACCACAGTGATCAGTATATACTCTTAACAGTTCTCAGACTACATTTGAGGCTTTGCTCAATAATATGTTTCGTACCTTTGCAAACTGGACAACTAGTTCAAGGAATCTTCAACCAAAGAACGAAGAAGTCTCCACCAGCCACCTTTTTCTGAGAATACTGGCACACTTCATTATCTGTGGTGTGGCCATCTATATGGATATGCTTGTAAAGAAAAGTTGCCTATCTCAAAGAGATTGTAGCTACTTGTGTGTTGTCCATATATGTGATAACCATATACCCTTCTCCCTTGCTATGGGTGGCTGACAGGATATTATAACTCTGTGCTTGGATGTCAAATCAAGGAAAAGGGAGAGGTATGAGTACACATCCACAGTATTGTGGGGGCCAAAAAAAAACCTTTTTATGATCTTGGATACCTCTGATGTTTGGACCTCTATAGAGCAAATGTGCATACACACAATGCATTTTAAAGAGCTCTGGCTGCTGGTAAGTACTCTTTTTTTTCCTCCAAAGTTTTCTTACATTTTTTCATAATAATAAATTTTCATCATAAGTTCAGTATTGATTTAGAGGTAGGGTGCAGCTAGTCTATGCTGCCTGGCAGTAATCTCTTGTCCTCATGACGATCTAGAAGCTGGATCCCATACTGCAGGTTGTTGCTTCAGCACGAGTCACTTTGCTCATCAAAATTTTTCATTAATCATTTAAAAATCATTTCATTAATCATTCTTGCACTATAAAAACATTCATGCTTTTGATAAGGAATGAGGTGTAACTGGGTTTTGTCAGGAATGGGAGCTTTAAAACAGGTAAAATTAATACAGGGATGAACATAGTTTTTCTTTATTTCTGGATGTTAACTATTGGCATCATCTGAGAACAATGCAACAGCTCATGGAAAGGCTAAACAGTGAAGTTCTGGTTTTGTTGTTTTGTTTTTTTAAGATTGCTGCTGCTTGGTTAAACAGACCTTATTAAGTTACCTTCAACTCGGGCCCTTAGTGTTTCTAACTGCTATTTTTTATGATGACATGATCTCACATTACCACCTGTGTGATTTATTGTTATTTGTAGTCTTGTGAATAAATCGTTGCTACTGAGTGAAAGGCTGGCTAATACTACTGGTTTCTTTCATCCTGTTCAGTAACACTGTTAATTGGCTGATAAAAACGTGAATATTGAAGACTACTCCACCATGGATGTTAAAGTATCTAATTATTTTTGTGACCTCTTTCTTTCACCTTTAATTTATCTTTCAACTTTTTGATCTTCAGCAGTCTGACAATTTTCATACCAAATCAGGATTTAACCGAACTGTGACATTTAAAAGCAAAAAAGAAAGCAGTCTCTTTGCCAATTAAAGTACAAGTTCTGTTTCAATAGCTTTAAAATGTTCAATGTTAAGAGCAAGAAAAATTATTTTAATATAAATCACATGAAAGGAAAAGCAATTTTATATACCTTAAAATCTTGTAATTTAAAGGTGGGAGCAATGTTACACATAATAAGCTTACTGGTTCAAACATTTTTCATGAAAGTACATGTTGTACATACATACATAGGTTTAGGTTGCTTTTTTCATACTGGTAAAGTTCCTGGTGCAAATAATTGTTATATTTTAAACTTTTTTCAGAAGTACATTCATTGCAAAACCTTCTGCAGTTACAAACTTACCTGTCCATACCTTTATTCTCTTTGTGCGATCTTCAGTGTCAGTGAAAGTCAGTCTGTTCATTTTGAAACTGGTCTGTTCATTTTGTTCAGCCTTTGCAGTTTGCTAATAGATCAGTTTCAGTGTAAGCATTACCATGTCACTGTAGTTGTCTTGCTGTTGTATTAAAAAAGTCACTGTAAATGTCTTGAAACCTGGCTAATTGGCAAACTCTATTTTGGCTGTATTTTTAAAAATAAATTGTAACTTTATATTATAGAAAACAATTGCAATAACCTATTACTTTGTTAGTGTTTTATATGGATTGACTTACAGACCTAAAATGGTGTATATGATTACAAGGAGTTTGTGGATCTTTCATACTTTTATTGCACAACGTAGAACTGTCAATTATATTCAGGCTCTGGGATTTGTGATAGCTGCAATATCTTGCTGTTTGCTAATCTTTGTTGCTATTAACCCTTTGTTTCCATGCTTACTACCTTCTGGCCTATGAATTTGAAAATATAATAATTTATTGTAAAATTTAATCTACCAATTTTTTTGTTTTTAAAACACTACACAGAAATATGTATTATAATGAACCCTGATCACAGACCTTTATGTAATCTAATGCAATAATGTATATTTGGAAATTATTATTTGATCAGTTTTAGGTTGGAAGTTAGAATACGGTCAAACACCGTTTTTTGGGGGGTTTTTTGCAAGAAATACAGATGTCAGATGTTCAAGTGTAATTGTTGCGTCAGTTTAAAATATTACTGGATAAATAATGAATTTATTAATGTTTAAAATTGTGAAATTATCACAAATTTTTGTCTATTCCAGTATTGATTTCTCAATGATAACTGAAAAACTTTTTTTTTTTAGTCTTGTGTTCTGTTATAAATTAATGTGGCATTTGCATGAATGTGCAGATAACTCAGAACAGCATCCCAAATGAGGAATGAGCTACCATTCTTTCCATGTTTAAATTCTGAAATGTTTTTATTATGAAGTAAATTAATCACCCAATGACACACTGCAGAGAAAATGTTTGTAAGGTGCACTGGTAAAAGATAAAGTTTGGATGATGCAATGAGTTTACTAATTATGAGAGCTGGAAATAAGCATTTAGAGTCTCTTCCCCATCAAACCTTACTCCAGGCTCTCTCTTGCCTCTGTTTTATCTTTCGCAGTACTTAGAATCATAGAATCACAGAATGGTTTGGGTTGGAAGGGATATTCAAAGATCATCTAGTCCAACCCTCCTGCAGTGAGGGGGGTGACATCATCAACTAGACCAGGTTGCTCAGAGCCCCGTCCAACCTGACCTTGAGTGTTTCTAGGGATGGGGCATCTACCACCTCTCTGGGCAACCTCTTCCAGTGTTTCGCCACCCTCATTGTATAGAATTCTTCCCTTAAGGCCAATCTAAATCTACCCTTTAGCAGTTTAAAACCATTGTCCCTCATCCTGTCAATACAGGCCCTAGTAAGAAGTCTTTCTCCATCTTTCTTGTAGGCCTCCTTCAAGTACTAGAAAGCTGCAATAAGGTCTCCCCGGAGCCTTCTCTTCTCCAGGCTGAACAACCCCAACTCTCTCAGCCTTTCCTCATAGGAGAGGTGTTCCAGCCCTCTGATCCTTTTTGTTGCCCTCCTCCGGACTAGCTCTAACCTCTACAGAGCCCTGTTCCCCAGTCAGACTGCTAATCAATTACTCTCTCATACCAATCAGTAACTTTTCACAGCCTTTTGGTCACTTCTGAAGGGAAGAGGAAATGCTCTCTAGAAAAAAGTGCTGGTAAATAGCAAAAACTTGTCTGGGAACTGTTTCCCTGTGGTATCCCCCTTTTTCATCTACTCAACAAACATCCCTAGGACCCCGTCTTGCCTTTCTTCCTCATACCTCTATCAAATAACCCCAAAGAATATTTGTACTTCATCATGTGAATCCTCCTCTTGTGAGCATTTCCATTTTTCTTCATATGTGTACAAAGCCTTGCGTTAATACACACCTGTGAACATCCCTGCTCAGCCACCTCAGTCTTCCTTTACCCTCTGAGCTCTCTATTTGTAAAGCCCTGCCCTCGCTCCGATACACAACAGCTAATACAGAACTCAATTTTCTCCTACGTGAATCTTTTATCAGAAGAAGTCAGGGTTGTGCATTTGGCTTGAATGTAGGAACCAAGTGTGTCCTTTAAGTCACTGCACTGGAGATGAAAGCAAGTCATTCAGACCACTAAAGTATCACTGTCTCCAAGTATCAACATCTGGACACTTAAGGTTTTTGTGGCTGACAATACTGGTTGAACTAATGCATTTCCTGATTATTTTTTAGTAATTGGATCTTGTAGTTTTAAGTTAACTGTACTTGGATTGGGGGAAGGTGGGTGGGGTGCTAGTAAGGAGAGAAGAAGTCATTCGGACCACTAAAGTATCACTGTCTCAAGTATCAACATCTGGACGCTTAAGGTTTTTGTGGCTGACAATACTGGTTGAACTAATGCATTTCCTGATTATTTTTTAGTAATTGGATCTTGTAGTTTTAAGTTAACTGTACTTGGATTGGGGGAAGGTGGGTGGGGTGCTAGTAAGGAGAGAAGGGTATTTGTGGCTTCTGTGGAGTGGTAGCATGAAAAAGAAGGATAGCACAGAACTGGTGTTCTAGAGATACTTTTAACTGAACTCTGTGGTGGAGCTGCCTGCAAGAGCAGAGAACCTAGCTGGAGCCACTCCACCATGGGTTCTTCTGAATTAATACAGCGAGTTTCACTCAGCAGAACTGTCCATCCAGAGGACCAAACTGTCATGCTGTGAACCTCCTGGTAATACCAAATTCCTAAACAAGAAAGTTGGTTGGCAAGAGACATAGGAGCAGCCGACCCTGTGGCTTTGGTCCTGCAGCTTTCTGGTGCTCTGCAGGGCTGCATTCTAATCCCTTCCAAGAAGCTGTTCATGAGGTGTGTAAGCTCCTTGACGATGACTTCAGGGGAGCAAACTGAATAGCCACATACTTTGGCTAATGAAGGCTAGCTGAGGAACAACTGTAAAATGGGGCCTTCTTTCACCCTGTAACCAGTGGAATTCTACCACTGGGAAGTGGAAGATGAAAGTAGAGTTACTGCTGGAGACACAACCCGAACAGCTCCCATGAAGTGGCAGGTATTTTCTGAAAGTGCCAGTAAATTTATTACGGGGTTTTTGAGTGTTTTACTGTTGTCACAGAGGTATAGACATATTTGAATGTTTTTTGAAAATTATAAAATATGTACATTATTTAGTAACATTACACTTTAGTTCCAGGCTATGAATTTACCTTTTAACCTTTTAAAGTAATTGAAACGAAGTGACAAAAACTTTTTCATTGTGCTTTTTGGCAATAATATGTATTATTGGACTGGCTAAAATATTCATTAGTGAAAGCATTAGAGATTGAATTTTTTAGACTAGAGGGAGAAAAAATGCAGTTAAGAGACTGGACTTGAGTATTATGGGACACTGAATTGTGGAGCGTCCCATTGTGTTGTAGATTGGACTTTGCTTCTGGAACTTTGCAATTTTAGGAGGACGGGGCAGGAAGTGATAATATTTTCAAAATTTACATAGTTTTGTCTTATTTTTTAGTCTCTCTGTTGTTTCTTAGTTTAATTAAGAAAAGGAATTCCAATTAATGTTGCAAATGTATGTTCCACAGTTCTGAACCACTGCAGAATAAATTTATGTGATGTTCCATACTAAGAGGGAATGGCAGTGGAAGAGACAAACAGAATAAAAATAGTTTTTCTAAGGTAAAATGTAAATAATATAAAAAATTTTGAATGGGAAACTTAGACCATTAGACTTTATGTTGAAATGGGTGTTATATCCACACTGTGAACTTGGCTGACAGCCCTTTTTCCCAGTCTCATTTTCCTTTCATGTTTAACACCACCTACTTCATTTTCAGTTTGACTCTTGCTTTGTTCCTTCACAAATCCCCAGTTCTGATGGTGTCAGTGCCCAGCAGCTTGGCCTCTCCGTGGTGACTGACAGCTGGGCCCCACTGATCAGCCAGTGCCAGTTGCAGCACTGATGATGTGTTTACCGGGTGCTTTTCCAAGTCCTGCCTGCTCTGCCAAGGTACCATGGATCTATTTTTGGCTGGCCTGTGTAGTCCTAGCCTTGTGAAGGTCAGTGAAATAGTTTCTCCACCTTGCCAGACCAGCCTTGCAGCAACAGCAGTAAAGCACTCCCAACATCCACCACTGGGTGATCAAAAATACTTCTTCCTGCTGGTAGAGAACCAGGAGAAGGCAGTGGGACAAGATGGAGGTGGCAGGGTGCGGAGGTGGACAAGAGAAGAGACACACATTCCTTAATGGCCTCACAGAGTTGGAAAAAGACTGGGAGAGGCAAGACTGTTAAGCTTTTCTCTGACCACCACCCACAGTCTGCATGGGGTGAGGTCGGCCAGTCCTGGGAAATTATCATCCCCTTGGCTGGCAAGGCAGTACCTGGGATACCAGGGTCCTGTTCAACCAGGATGTTGAGGTCCTGCTCCAGCAGAAGACTGTTGCAACAGCTAACAGCCAGGGATGTGCCTTTATGAAGATGGATTTTGAGGGAGTTCTGCACCTACAGCCTGGTGAAGAGGTGGTTAGGGGCATCTAACTGCAGCCTACAATTGTTTGCTGGAGTTAAGAACGACGGAGCCATGTTCTTCATTGGTGCGGATCACAGAGCAGGAGGGGACGACTGAAGAGCTGCTTGCGAGGCAGAAGCAGGATGAGGACTAACGTTCCCGGCAGCTGGGCAGGGCAGCACCGGGCTGCCTGGAGGGTAGTAAATCTCCCTCCTTGCCCTTATCAGGGGCAGGCCAGGGAGAGCCACGGCGCGCCTGCTCCATGCCGGGCGCGGGCCTGCACGGCCCCAGAGACCGCGTCCAACCGGCCCAGCCTCCG
>NW_010542703.1:0-19316 GCF_000687285.1 Phaethon lepturus
GGCCTTGTTAAATCTCATACAGTTGACCTCGACTGACATCAGTCCATCCTGTCCAGACCATGTCATGTACACCCAATGCACTCTCCTTGAAAGTGAGCTGGGAGAGAGTGAGTGACCTTCAGCCGAAGGAGGAGGTCATGTGTGGAGGAAACGTTGGGATGGCTGGCTACATCACCTTTGCATGCACTAAGGGATTTTTTTGGGAGGTAACCAAAATCCAGCTCTTACAGGGATTTAAAGTTCAATACAATGAATCATGTTTGCTACTCAGGCATGAGAATAATCTTAATGCCATTCCTACTAGTCATAAAATCAGGAGCTTGCTTAATGTAGGAGCGGGCTTCAAGGCCAGGCAAATAATTTTAGTAATTTTCTGTCCTGGTGTGCATAAATATAGCAAATGAATTTACATGTGCAAGAATGCAAGATTTGTCTCTGAGTTTAAAAAGCTAATGGAAATAAATCAGTGTATATAAAAACATGAAACAAATGTAATTAATGCCTCTTAATGTACTCTTCTCCAAATAAGAAACTTATGGCAAAAACTACACCTGCAAGCAACTGGGTAATGTGAAGTGTCACTACCTTCATAAATGGAGCTCTTAGTACATAAAATGATGAGCTCCTAGCCATAAGTTTTATTGAAGGTGTTAAATAGTTCAAGACACATGAATACAAGCTGAGCTGAATTTGCTGCTCAGCTTTGCCAAGTGATCAGCAAAAAGGATTTAAATGGGAGATGGCAGAAACCTTCTGTTCTCGATCTTATCACCTTCCCAAGCCAGAGCAAGGCTCCTCGTTAAGATTTCTAGTGATTGTCTATACATAAGCTGTCATTAAATGGGACAGATCTGAAGATAATTACACATTGTTTTAAACATAGCTTTGAATCAATACAAAATTACTGTTGGGTCCTGAAGTGCTTTTATTCCGTTTTTGAATTATTATTGTCTCACTGAGTTGGATCAGCCAGGACATGTTTGATCTTTTTGTTACATAGATTTATTCGACATATTCTGTGTTTAGAGCAAGAGGAAAGCTGCATTTCAAAATCTGCCAGAAATCTTAATGTAAATGGACTTAAAAAACATCATTCCTTTTGTCATCTTTTCACTGAAAAAAACTCCTGAAGTTCTGAGCTTCAGCTTTGATTTTTTTCTGTTTAATTTTCACCTATTTATATTTCAACCTGTAGCCTCAACAACACAAAATTATGATATTTTATTTTTTTCCTGTTCTTTCCCTTTTGTATGTCCCAAAGATTCAGTGCAAGGGCCCAGCTATGAAATGTGGCTCTGGTTTAAATTCAGTTCCCTGAAAGATATAATTTGGTTCTTATCTGCACAAGACCTGATTTCCTGAGATTTTGTTTCATAGAATGTACTGTTGGAGGACACTTTTCTATCTCCATGAATGAGCAGCACTAGGCACAACAGAGTCTCAGTCTTGATTCCAGTCTTCAGGATTTTTTTAGTAAAAATAAATAATAATTAAAAATTAATAAGAACATAGATAAAAGGCTATTACTCAGCATCCACAATCAAGTACTTTCCCTGGCATCATTGTTAATAGTCTTCAGCTAATCCTTTGGAAGAGTTTTTACTGCTTATGCTCAATCAATTTATTTCCCATTTTCACTTTTATTTATCTGTTTTTATGATAATGAAAGCTTGATCCAGCATTTGTCATTCCTGGTCTTAGTATGATCTGTTTTTGAACTTTTTAATCTGATTATAGCAGCGAGGTAGCTCAGGGAATTAGCACAGTGAAGTGTGAGCACCAGGACATTGTCTGGCTTTTCTTTTGGGTGGGTAATTTTTTTCAGGTGTTATTTCTATTTTTTTAATGAAAACAAATGAAATGATAATGCTGAAGGGGAAGGGAGGATTAAGCACAAGGTTAAAATGGGTTAATAACAACCAGCCGGAGTAGTTGTGTGAGAGCTTACCAGCATTGCTCCCTCCCCAGATGTAGGAAGGAGCCTGGATGCTGTAACCGTTCAGGTGGGGATGGCTCCCCAGTGCTCTGGTGGTTCATTTTTACTGGCTCTATATAAAACCATAAAACTAGGAGAAACTTTAGAAAAGGAGATGTGAGTATTTCTGTCAAAAGTGACAAGTGACAGAAGAGACCAGACATGTTTTTGATGTTACATAGACAATCCAAAGCCAACATCTTGTTGACTTTCAAGAAGAGTAAGACTTGAAGGGTGGTGGTTGTTGGCCAAGGTAGTTGTATTGATAAGTATTTGACTGGCAAAATGCAGTGTAGATGCTATTTCATTATAAAGCTGCACCACTAGGCTGTATTGAGAACCAGTTTACAAAGCCTGAGCAGAGGTTGAGGTTGAGGCAGTTCTTCCTTTGGACATAGTTGGGTCAGTTCCTACCAGAACTACTTAAATCTTGACAAAACCTTTGTTTGCTGTTCAGTCTTAAAAGTGACGTACTATAGAGGCACCAAGCTGTAGAAGTTTATCAGAACAATATTGCACATGACCAATACGGGCTATTCTTCGGCCAGATAATACTAACAAGGTGAGAATAACTAGTTGTTACACATGGAAATTAAAGTAATGGCCATTTCCTGTAAAGCATCTTGTAACTACAGCCATATGCTGGTCAGCTCAAATTGCTACTTTTCTCTGTGACACAGTAAGTTCCAGATGTGACAAACTGTTTCTATAAGTTCATTTTTTTTTCATTCATGTTTGCACTTATTGCAGAGTTCTTGTGCATTTGTGTGCCTGTGCAGCAGACATCAGGGGACATTTTACTGACAATCCCGAACTGACAGAGCAAGGTATGTGGCAAACCTCTGTTGTGTAAAGCACACGTGCACACACATAGGTCTATGACCACCAGCTTCCCACCAGGTAAGACGCATTAAAGGCATTATTGGACAAGGCTTCAAGATTCTCTTTGCCTCAGGTCTTTCACAGTATTGAGGTTTCAAATGCACTAATGATTTTTCACAATCACCACCCCCAAGTCCACCCTAAAACCCTTGCCTTGCAACACAGGGACCCAGAAAACATACAAACTACCTGGATGACAGTGACAACCCATCTCAAGGTCGGCTAACATGTTCCTAGTCTGAATAAAATGTGAGGGTAGAATGATTTATCTTCAATTCCCCCTCCACAGATCAGATTAATTGGAAGTGCATCGTCTTTGTGTCAGGCTGTGAGTTGCCTATTCAGAGCTGGGAAGTATGGGAGTGTGTTCATGTGTTCATGTGTTCAAATCTTCCTGTCAAAACCATAACCAAGATCAGTTCAGACATGGAAAAGGTGGAAATCTGGGTGAGGTCCATGTAAAGAAGACAAAGGAGAGAGAAAAGAAAGAGGGAGTGAGTTAGCAGGCATATCTGTGAGGGCAAGAAGCTGCTCTGAACATCAAGGCAGGGGATCTGCTTCAATAGGGTCAGTGCAGTGAAGCTGCAGGCATTAAATAGACATCTGGGAGGATGGAAGTTGGGTGGAGCCTAGGGGCATGAGAGAAACAGCAGGAAATCATACGGTAGGCAGATTTATGCAGAAACATTCTTTTTATTAAAAAAAGGTGGGAAATCTGGACTTCATCTATTAGAAAAGAATACCTGGATTCAGTTGGACAAACAGTAGAAAGGAGATTTATGGACGTCTCTGGGCAATGTTCAAGATTGTGGCTTCTTGTATGTCCCTCCAGCCAGTCCTGTTTCCCCTTACTGAAACAAGGACCTGCTAGGAAGGTAATAGAGAAAGGCCAGAGCACAGAGAAGGTGGAGGGCAGCTGGGATAAGGCTGATGTAAGTGTGGATAATGGAAAAGCCAATAATAAAGCTGCTGAGATTCATAAGCCAGCTGATCATCTTTTTTTAAAGCTAAAAGCTCTTAAAGAATAGTCTCCATTCGATGGCCAAGAGGAGGGAATCCTGCAAACTCACTGCCATTCCAAAGGAGGACTAAAAGCTTGTACAAAGGCCAAATTATGGCCCAGGTCTTCTGCCACGAGATGTTGAACTTACAGTGAAATATGAAAGTGCCATTTTTGGCCAGATTGGATTAGTAAAACAACCGCAGCTATTAGCCAAACTTAAGGCACTGTGAGATACAGTTACCCGATAGAAAATAGTGTGTTGCAATATAAAAGGTAGGGTCACTTGGCATGCTTGATACCTAATGGCTTTGAAACTGCTTTTGTTAGAACAGTGCAGGGAGGCTTATGAATAGGAACAAAAATTCTTTTGTGTGTATATTAACTGTGAAGTAACTTAAGGATCATGAAGAAAACAGTATTCCCTTGGTAGGAAGTTCTTCCTGTCCTTCTGTGCTGGCTTCTTCCTCCATTGCCATGTTGCCATTTCATTTTTCATTTTTTTAAAAATTTTTCATTTCATTTCATTTTTCAGTGGCAATGTCCCACCCAGGACATGACAGAGGTACCTGAACCCAAATTTTCAGAGTAATTTTGTCCAAATGGAAAAAAAAGTTTTCTAAAATAACGTTATTACAATCTCACACTGTTTCCATAAAGAGAGAACAAAGCATTTTCGTCCACGTATTAGAGATGTGTACCCAGCTCTGCCCCTGAATTTGCCACGGCGGATGACTTGCTGGAGTAGGGCAGGAAAAGCGTGGGCGGGTGGAGAGGCTGGGTCTGCCCCAAAAGCTACACGGGGAGCATGTGTGGAAATGTGTTGTGGTTATCAGATCTGGCCCCTGGGACTGTCCAGTAGTTCTTCTACTGCAAATAACATTTCCATGGTTTCAAGTCCTGACCTGTTGACTCCTTCAATTACTAAAGTAGCAGGGCTTTTATCCTGCATTTACATTTCACAGCTATGCCACTGTTCTCCACAATCAGACTTTACAGCATGGACAATGTAAAGAGCTTGATTAGTTTTCCTCTTGTTCCTGCTGCGTTTTGTGTCAGATTCTCTTCCTGCGTGGCTGTAATGTGCAGTTGAAAGCACTGTAGTGGGATATGAATTGAATTGTAAAGAATGTTTCCACTGGACTAAAAAAGTAATAGAAACATTAGACTCAGGTTCTGCCTAAAAATAAAATTCACTGTAAACGTTAAATTTTAATGGATAGTTTCTGTGATGCTTGGGGGGAATCAGCAAAGCTCACAACGTATCTCAACCCCATTGCATTTGCCCATCCTTCTTACAATGCAGTATCATTTCTATGATAAAACAGGTTAACTAACCGGCAGGAAGAAAGCATGGAAGTGTCCAGTCTTGAAAGTGAAAAGGAATCTCAACAGCTCAGATTAAATGAGCCAGAGATGATAGACATCTTCTGGACTATGAGTATGCGGAAATATTAGCAATTGCCTGTGCTTAATGGTATTGCAGCATCCCAATCTGTGTCAATATATCAAAATGAACCCCGAGATCAATACTTGCTTGTTTTGCATACTTGCAAGGCTGAATGATTAACTTAGCAGACAAATATAACAGAATGACAATTCCCTACTGGAGACTGTTAGAGGAGCAGCATGCTTCCCTTTCAGCAGAGTTGGAGCCCATGTGTTTTGTTACATCTGGTTTCCAGATAGTGCAGCTTAGGTGTCTGCTTGATCGGTCAAACAAGAGGCGATGCATGAGGGACTCATGGTGCTTACGGATGAGGGACTGGGCGACCTCCCCCTTCCTATATTTCCACTGAAATTATGCTTCATTCTGCCTTACACATCTCATTAGAGATGATCTCATGTGTACACATCTCATGTACACATCTCATGTAGAATGAGATGATGATTTCTTAAAGCAGACTTTCAGAAATCCTTTTTCTCTGTGGGACATAAGACTGACACGGCCACTCTTTATGAACCAAATTACAACCACACCAGAATCCCTGAACTAAGTAATTTCAGCTGTGCCCACTGAACTCCTCACAACCAGCCTCGTGTCTGCTGTTGAGATCACGTATAGAACGCACCTTTGAGTGCTTAGCTCACCTTGGTTCTCAGAGCCGGCCGCCTTGAATTTCTGTGGCTTTCAGCAGGTGACAAGGTTGAATCTTCCCCCAGAAACCCCCTTATAGTCCTTTTCCCTTCTCAGTCTTTTACACGGGCCTTTGCTCTCCCGTAACATCACCTTCCTGGAGACGCTGTCCATGCCAGGCTGTCAGATGCTGCTGTCGCTCCTTCTGCACCACCTCTTCCCCTGGGCTGCTTCTCAACATCGCTGCCGTCACATTCAGATGCCCTGGGCCCCGTTATGGACTTTGAAGTACAGACTGAATGCTATCACGCAAAAGCTGTTTGTCACTGAGGTACGTAATGAAATGATGATGAGGAAGCTGTGTTTGTTGTTGGTTTCATCCCCTGCTCAGGGTGACTGTAACCCTTAGAAAATGCACTGCTCAGTATAGAAATTGTAAGTACTTAAGTGGCATTCGGATTCCAAGAGGAGAAATGAAAATGGTGGTATTTGAGCTACTTGTTATTGTAAGTCCTGCACTCTGCATAGAAATGAGGACACAGCAGCATGCATGTGTATGCATTACCTCTGGAGCCTGGGTGGAGGACGTCAGCTTGCGCTTTGGCAGAAACAGGTTCAAATCCCAGCCTTGCCTAGCTGATAACAGTGTTTTCCTGTCCTTGTTGTCCTGAATCTGGTAGAATGAGGGCTGAACTTATCTCTTCAGGCATCCAGCTCCACTAATAACTGTGTTTTCCACGCCCAGCCTCTGGTGTGAGTGGCACGAAGCCGCAGAACCCTTGCCAAATTTTCTTTCTGATCAGTTCTGTAGAGAAGAGATATTACAAACAGTTCATTTCCCAGACACATGGAGTAGTGGAAATAGTACATTCTAATTAAAGATGAAATTGCCACTTAGGTAGCCAGACAGGCATTAAGCCACCTTCGGAGATGAAGGAAATGGCTCTGTGTCAGAAAACAGGCATAAATCAGCTGGAGATATAAGCTTGAAGTGGTTTGGTGGGTTGATAATGTAAAGAACAACTCTTAGAGCTTTTCTAAATAGCCTGTATTTAGTTAAGCAATAACATGAAATACTGAAGGGATATGCTTTAGACAAACACTAATTATTCAGCTTGATGCAGGATTATCTTCAATAAAGGCAAGAAATTCTGTGGCCAGGTGATATAGAAGATAAGAGCTGATATTATAATTGATCTCTTCTGATGTTACAATCCACGAATACTGCAGGGAGAGGGAGAAGAATCTGATATGAAATTAGCTTTGGGAGACAGCTGAACCCATGAATGTCAAAACTTCAGAAAAACAATCAGAAGTTCAATTCAAAATGGGGAAAACATTTGCATTTAAAACATTGGGTGCTTTCATGCTTCTCCCTCTCCAGTTAGCTCCTGTAACTTTATTGAAAGATTTAGAAATACAAAAGATACTTACCGTAGGTCACATCTCTATCACTTTCTCAGTAAAAATTACTTCTTCCAGAAATGCCACTGTTGTGAGCCACCGCCCCAGCGCTCTGCTGTGCGGATAAGTCCCAATGAAATCAGAATATGTCAGTGGATGAAAGTAGGAACAGGAATACCAATGGAATTGGTTCCAAATATCAGAGGATTAAAATAGACTCCTAATCAGAGGGATTATGTCACTCGTGACCATAATTCCCTCACCATTATCCATGCTGGGTAGTGCCTCCTGCATGTGTCTTCCCAGTGAAACCAAAGGTGGTTTGGTTTTGTGTGTGTAGGACAACAGTGTCTAAGGGCTGAAAGAGCTTGTGGGCTCTCCTGTGAGTTGGCTGAGACAGAAAAGAGCTGCTCTGTGTTTTTCAGTGCTCACTGGCAGAAAACACCTTCTTGCAAGTGGTCTAGAGCCATTAGCATTTCAGTTAGTATGCATGTTACCACAGCCACTGCTCCTCTTAGACTTAGCAAGAGGAAACAATTGTCGAAGGGGGAAAAGGAGACCTCAAGGTCTGGTTTCTATCTGAGTGCTTCATATTTCAGACACCAGCAGTGACACAAGCCCTGGAGCCACCCCCATGACCCTCACCTGCCTAAAAATAAGTCTCTCATTGGTGGAGAGCAGCATGTCCACGCGTGTCTTCCATATAAGCAGAGGAAGTTCAGACATCTGCCTTGACCTTCTCACTTCCAGATGGTTCCTTTGAGGTGGAATGAACTCTTCCTTTACTGATGGAAAGGAATATTCTCTGCTCTCCAAAAAAATGTGGCTTTCAAAGGGTTGATGAGTTGGTTGCCAATGGGACTTCTTGATGCCCAATACAAGTCAGCCAGATTAGAACTTGCAGTTTTATATACTTATGTATTTAAAAAGAAATTTACAGCTAAGTAAAACAGCTTGATTTTCCTGTCTGGGGCTTTGCCCGTTTTTTTAAATCTGTGGAAAGTGGGAGCAAACTGTTATTCTAAAATGCACTCTTGCCTTTCAATGTGCAAAAAAATGACATATAGAGCAAAGGAAAATTCATGTCCCTTAAACAATATGTATGGATATTAAGTAGTCTCAGTTCCATATATGACTGCAGCTCATTACCCTTGCTGCAAAAAAGGGCATGATTCCCTGCTTTTCTGATGCCATTCAAACCTCCTTCTTTTTCTGTAATACTTCAAGCTGCACCTTCCTGGGTGGTTGCCTGTCAACTGCTGTGCCCATTGGCTTGTAGTAGTTAATATTTTCTCTTTATACGTCAGTCAGAGAGGAGAGAATTTTCAGGAGAAACAAATGCCATATGGAATTTTTGGTAGCTTTTTGTGGACTTTTCCGAGCAAACGTCTTTCTCCCTTCTCTTCATCTGAGAATTGCTGAAGGTTGCCTTGAAGATCTAGTGTTGTTTATGCTTACCCATGTGGAATAGCAGGGCTCAAAATTTCACTGGTTTTACTATCGTTGTGCTCTGAGAGATATGCTGTGAGGATAGGGACTTAACATAACGTTTCTTTTCCTGTCATCTTTGATGATGAAGATGCACAAACGAGGTTCTAGCTGTTTACTTGCATGTTAATTTTAAGCTTAATTAGTAACACAAGGGGTGAGGGGAATTAGTGTTTGACAAATGGAAAAAGACACTTTTGGTAGGAAAATGAAGCAGCATTTATTTTTAAGCTCCTAAGAGGCTGTTGCAAACTACGAAGAGAAAAGGAAAACAAAGTTGAACTATAGGAAAAGTACTTGAGAGGATGTCTAATTTAAAAGGCTAATGACTGCAAAAATGTCCTCTATTTCATTTGCTAGAGGAAAAAGAACCAGTTTGAACCTGGCTGTTCTTTCCCCAGGGAAGACATGGGACTAAATTGCAGACAATATTATAGACAAAACTTTGCCTATAAGCTCTGTGCTGGTTACAACTTCCTCCTAAAAGCAGTGAAAGTACCTAACTAGTGAAGTTGAAAAACCGACAGAGAGAGATTTACATTTTAAAAGGTTTTAAGACATTTATACTCTCCCTAGAAGTTTCCTCACTTTTATTTTGAGGATCTTACCTCATCCATCAGCCATATTGAATCACTGTGGAATGCCTGGTATATTTTCTCTTAAGGGCCACATGTCTGGGTGCTTTCCTGTTTGCAATTGTGTCTTTGTCCCAAGGCTTTCTTGTTGTTTTCTCTTCGGTCTCTCCAGGCATGCAAGACTGCTGCAAGTTAAATGGATTTCATAAAACAAAATTCATGTTTAAATTCTTCTTAAAAGATCTGCAGCTTCACTAGGCTGAATCTCCCTGTCCTACTTTTATTTTGCTTTCCCTTGCACTGACCTATTTTTTCTCTTCTTCAGCTACACTCAACCCAAAGCCAGTCTTTGGTGATTAAGAAAAGTGCATTTCTACTGAAAGATGTGCTTGGTCTCTCTGTGGCCAGCAGGTAAGTCACGAGCTACAGGGTGGGACTGGTTGAGGATCCAACCTTTCCTTTCACAGGGCTGTCAGCCATTCCACCCCACTGGCCTGTACATATCGAGGGTGTAGAAATGGGTCAGAGGAGCTTGAGAGCTGGGTTAGGAAACCTTGCATTGGGATTTAAGTCAAGAATTAACGGAAAAGGGCATCCCATATAATTTTATCCACTAGCCCCTCTATGATTTCTGTAGTCCATTAATGGCATTATTCCAGCCTTGTGCTGGTTAAATAGTCAACAGAAGAGATTGTTCCCTCATCCCTATCCAGCCACTGCTGGGGAACAGGGAGGGTGACTTTAAGGATCCTTGCCAACCTGCTTTACCCCTAATCTTTCACCTTCCTAACTGAAAAGCAGCCTTTGTGAAGAACCTCACCTGCTGTTATTTCTAAACTCTTTCTTAGACTGCAAAATGGTGCCATGGGTCATGTAAAATCTGATGGAGAGTCAAGACCTGGTCTGAGGGGTAGGACGTGTGTACAAGCATGAAGCAGCTGCATCAGTTATTCAGAGGACAGGATTTAACACTACCTCATGCCAAACTGTTGTTCCCAGTGTGGTTAGAGGCAATACCTCACCCCTTCCTGCTGTGCTTGCCGCTCGCTCACCTGGAAACAACGAAGCAGCAACATCGAGGTGCATGAAGCAGCTACACTGCACTGGAAAGATACTTCAAAGTTTTGCACCTTTGTTCTTGGGAAAACTGCAAGGTGTCAGTTGTACAACCTCAGCAAAACACGATGGCTTTGCTCCACAGCTTGCTTTTGATTTCTGAGAGACTCTGGAGGGAAAGCACTTGATTTAGAGTTGAAGGAAAAGACTGCAAAAGTTCAATAGGAACAGGTGAAGGGTGGGAATTACTGTGCAGCTCATGCATGAAAGCTAAGAGTCACAGTTCTTGCAGCATTTAAGCTTTGAATGATTATCTCTTCAGAACAGTACTTTGCAGAAGAAGCTTGTCTCAGGCCCTCTCAGCAGCTGGAGATCCTTCTGTTTTTGTTTTGTTTAAAATGTCATTCAGTAACTCTGATGAGCATATGGAGACAGCACACTCAGTCAAACATGCTGAAGGTCATGAGAAACAGCTCAGCACTTCTCATGACCAGAAAGGGCTTCTTCCACCACTGTCCTCCAATGGGGCTGTTGTCTTAGTGTATTTGTGTATGTGTGGGAGCACCATGCAGAGTTGCCCTGTGAGGCCTGTTTTGCCTCGATTATTCCTGGGTGTTCCCCTTACCTGTGCTGACTCTGCAAGAAAAGGGAAGTAAAACAGCTTCTGGTTTTGCTGGTCCCTGGGAGACATCTCATAGAGACATCAGGGACCTCTTCCATTTTGCCCACTCTACTGGTCTCATTGAAACTACAATGACCAACTATTGTTAACATTTGGTATAAGCATTGACTTTCTGCATGTTTCTTCCTACATGTACGAACTGTTGAAGAGTAAAGAGTGTGTCTCTGCCAGGTGCCTATTTCTGTATCAATCTGCAGTCCAGGTTTGAAGTCCATGTGGGCTGTAATTCCTGTTGATGTGGTTTGGGTTTGAGGTTTTTTCGTTTGTTTGTTTTGCTTCCCCCATGCCCCTAGAAAAATACAAGTCTGGTACTTGGCATCGGGCTCTCTTCTATTTCTTGCTACACCAGTGAGCATTCAAGAGAAATTTCAGTGTGGCTGATTGATAGTGAAGTGAATTTAATCTGGGGCTTCTGGGTGGGGCAGCTGGCCCTGCACAGATCTATCTTCATTGCCCTGGATAAGATAGTCTATACAATTTTAATTCTGCTGCTTTACACCTCCCCTGAGAAACCATTTGCTTTTTCTTGAAATATTGGAGAGTGCAATGGAAATTGGATTGCTTCCCAAATGCCATAAGTCTTTTTCCTTGTTTTGGGAGGGACTTTCAATATCATTGACTAAACTACAAGCAGAATTAAATACATATTATACACCTACAAGCAATCTACCTCTAATGTTTACACTATGTTAGCTATCTTTATTTCTCTTTTTTAATACCTCTTACAACTTTCCTTAGAGCTTCAAGCTGTTAGTGCATTCTGTAGTTATTTATGGATAAATGTATTATATGGCATATGTGGGGAAATAGTAACCTTCAGCAGCCCTCTGCTGAGCTGCTTAAAAGGAAAAAGCCCATTCCATGTTTTAAATTTACCAACTTTAATAAAAGTAAAAAGCATAGAGAGATTTCTGCTTCCTCCTTCAGACTGACCTGAAGCCAAATATTTTCTGTCTTCCACCAGGGACTAAGTGAAGGATGCTCAGAGCTTCCTCAGCAAGGTTTCCTGAAATCACAGGGGAGGCTCTCCTTTGTCATGAATTCAAAAGGCATCAGCACAAACCCTGGTTCTCAAACCAGCACTCACTAATACTTTTCTCTCTTTAGAAAGTCAGCTTTCTCTAGATCAAAGAGGCACTTTTCTAGATCTAAGAGGTATGTAAGGGTACGTGTTCTGGTTATATTCTCTAAGCATAAGTTATCTGATGTTGTTCAAAAAGTTTCTGGACTACTGTTGCAATATTTTTACTGCAGTCTTTTATTTTTCCATTCCTTAGCGTTATTAATTGACCTGGCTATTTCAATGAAATGATAGGATGAAAATTATAATCATATTTTCTTCTCCTGCAAAGAGAATGGTGGGTTTTGATTTTTGGGGGTTTTATTTATTTATATTTCTAAATGTCAGGATATAATTTTTTTTGCTGGCAAAGTTTTGGGTCACAACCATCTTTTGAGTCCATGGCTATCGTAACTGAGTTCAACCTGACAACTTTTTGTCAGTCTTCTGCAGCTGGATAATCATTCTATTGAGGTTTATGTAACAATTCAACCGCACTTCACCTGCTTTTGCCAGTCAGTCATGCTCAAGTAAATCTTATTAATAAGACATAATGCTACAGACCTGTGCTGACTTTACTGCTGTTCTGCTTTAAGGATAACTCCCACCCCTTTCCCTGTGAAATCAGCTTCCTGTTCTTTGTGCTCCTACAGATGATATACTGTATGCTTTTAGTTTTTGTGTTGTTTTTTTTTGCTGTACTTTCTTTATGCATTATTTTTGTATATTTATTCTGCCCACCTAGTTGAAATTACTATTGCAGAACTTCTCTGCTCAAGCCTCTCTGCATTTTCGTGAAAGCTCATATTGCTCCCCTCAGAGAGACTCTTGTCTCCAATTTGCACAGTAACTTTCCCATGCACTTAAATTTTTCCCTTAGAAAAGGAATTTATATCCTCTCAAGGTATGCATTAAGGCTTTTGTTCTCTTCGATCCATTTTAATTTGGAGAGTGAGAAAAGATGATTAAACTTGAACTAGATGGAAAAAGACAAAGTTTTTCAAATCCAGAGGACATTTCTGTACAGCCTGTTACTGAAACCCATCCTTATTAATGATATTCTACTATCTGGGAGCCCATTTAGGGACTAAGTTACCCCCATATTTTGTAACATATGTAGAAACAACTATTAGTTTCCCTGCTGGTGAATGCAGTGCTATTTTCAATTTTGTGCATTCATGCCTTTTCTTCAGCATCTTTCTAAGTTATTTATGGAATAGGTTTTCTGTTTACTTTTAGAAAAAGAAAAGTAAAATTTTCTTTTTCTTTCTTTCACAGGCTGCTCCCTCCCTTCATGAAAACCTAGCTATTTGCACTGCTTCTCTTCATGCAGGAACTTGCCTCCTTACGCCAGTTCTTATTTTAAGGGAGATTTGCTGGTTCTGTGTCATCTAACCCAATAGTTCAGGTGCTGCTTCTTAGGCTGGTTGGCTGCATTCCCATCTCCATATGTCATATTATAATGCTGCTTATCAAGATGATAGATGAATATCCTGGCTCTGTGGGATCTGAACAAAAATAATAATACATGGAAGGGAAGACTAATGAATTAGATTAATGAAGTAACTTCTACAGTAATAATGTTTCCTGGTCTGCATTCTGTGTTATATTCCCCTAATAAGGAAGACATTATCCTCACATATTTCCCTATTATCCCCAGATATCCCTCCTTTTCTTCTTCCCACTGAGGTACTGTGTGTCTTATTCCTGTGCGGCTCTGCAGAGGCAGTCCACATGGACCAGGAGCAAGAGCAGTGGATGATTCAGACTACGTGAGGTTTTGCCTAGTAGAAGGTCCTGAGGCTCCCTGTGATGAGGGGGCTGAACTTCTCTGACTCTATGGAGAGACAGTGAGTGTGTATATATGTGTGCGGGTGTGTGAGAAAGGGCTGGCAACAGAGGGGCATAGCAAAGCCTTCTGTTAGTGCATGCTCTTTTGGGAGGGAATGACCAAAACAGCAGAGCAATGGAGCTGGAATTTCAATTTTGGCAGTGTAGGAAATGGTCAGAAAGAACCATCAGCTTAATGCTAAACACTCCATAGACCGGTTGGTGTTAGAGCAGACTGGTCTAATTACATCTTCCCCTGAGCCACGACAACAGACCCTCTGTCTTCTGACAGTACTTCTGGACCTACAGAGTTCATAGCTAATGGTCCTTCATATGAGCTCAGCAAAGCTGCATTCACTTTTGCTTTCCTGTACTGCTGTCTTTCCTTATCATGGAGGAGCCCTGGTACTTTTCCAGTGTCTCTTCTAGGTATGTTGAGACGACCTAAGCAACACCCCTTCTTCCTAAATCTTCTGCTGTCACTGGTAGTACTCCAGAGGTAGACATAAATCAGGCCTAATGACTTTTCTTTCTCTGTTGTAATACACCTGGCTCCATTAACTCCAGAACATGAGGTCCCATCTTTCAAAAAGCTTCACTAGTTTGATGTGTTCAGGGACTGATGTGAAGAGCCTGGTGGTGAGTGAGGAGGAGAGCCACATCCCACCCAAACTTCACACACTGTTGCTTCCCTGAAAATGCTTGTGTTTACTCATGTTGATCATGAGCACAGGGCATCTCCAAACAAGGAGCTCAGCATGAGCTGGAAAACATCAATTTTAAATGAGAGACAATTTCCAGCAACCAGCAGCAGCCCTAACATAACTCAAGGAGGCACCACTCCCTTCCCATGCCATTAGCATCAAGGGCAGCCACCGTGTGGAGAGCACCACAATGCAAACAAAATGAGTCAAACTGTCTTTCCCATGGATTGCTCCTGCCTCTCTAGAGTCACAACTAGCCTTAAGGCCCGCTTTGCCTTCCAGTCTCCCAAGGTGGATGAGGGGTTTTTCCTGCTTCTCCCTATTTCATGGTCAGGACTAGTCTCAAAAACTTGGGAGATGAATGTAGGCCTCCTGGTTCAAAAGCTGCTGCTGATTTTGCTGGGCTGTTGTCCTTTACTTGTCTTTCTCCAGACATTGGCTTTGATTTCTTTTTAGGAGATGATGAGTAAGCAAACAATAAGGAATTAAAAATGTGTAAATAAGTCTTGATTTGTAGCAATAGAAAGAAGTAGCATGGTACTTCTTTCCCCTGCTGTCCCACCTCTGTTATCCGAGATCGTTATAAGGCAGTTCAGAGTCTGGCTGATGCTTTGCAAAATATAGCTTGTCTTTGCCGGCAGTGATGCTGTGAACTGGGTTTTTGAGAAGAATTTCTTGTATTGCCCTGGGATCTCTCATTTTAATCTTCCCACTCTTCGGCCCTTGCTGACATTACCTACAAGCTTAGGGAAGGACTGAAAGGCCATAGGAGTCACCTTCTCACAGACTCTAAAGTCTTTAGGCAGGCCTCAGAAATCATATTCATCTCTCCAAGATAAAAGCCTCTTTGTATTTCTATGCTTTCTTTCACAACTTGTCTGGTATTGAGATGCCAATAAATATTTTAATCCGTTTGAGGACTTTTAACTATCACTTACTGGTGAACACATCAATGAATAATAGCAGTAGGGCACTTGTCTCTGTGCCTCCTTCACTGTATTTCTGTACTTGAGCTACAGCAGCTGAAACAAGTAGTGATACAGCATAGACGGAGCAGCTTGATTAGGGCATACTGGCCATCCCCAGGGCAGCATGGAGCAGTTCTGTGATGGGGTTGATGTTGTGTGTGTTGTGCAAGAACTAGGAAGTACCTGATAATACACCGACTGCCTCTTCTGAACTAAAATGTCTCCTGTTTGTCAGCCCTGGAAGCAGCACCTCCAAGTCTGTCCAAACTCACTGATGACAGAATCATCTCATTACAAGACACTACCAGAAGCATGTCTCCAGCAATACTCTCAGCACTTATGTCAGCAAAACAGTGGCAGTTTCACAATGTGAATTATTTCCTGACTCAAAAAAATTAATAATAAAATGAGCGGGTAAAAATTATAGCTTAAAAAAGTGAATCTCATAAAAGTAAATTGAGTTCAGTAAAGTCAAATGGGATACGATGGTCTTTTATGTTTTGGCTCCCCAAAATCGTGTTAATTTTAGACCCTGGTCACTGAAGTGTTCTACATAATGAGATCACTAAAAATAATTAAGTATGTGTTGCTGATGTAAAGGAAATTCCAGCAGCAATTGTATATAAACTGATAAAGAATAGTTGCTGGTGGAGTTCTTGGAAATTGGAGTTGGAAAGAGGAAAATTATTGTAGAAATCTTGTTGACATTAGTCAGTGGTTACATTAAAACTATCCTGGTCTGTTAAAGGCAAACCCGTTTCCTCAGAAATAAGGCAATATTTTCCTAACCAGCATATTGCTTGGCATTGCTGGTGGCATTCATCTAAGAAGAACCACATTCCCTTCTTAGAAGGAGAAATATAAAGGACTGTACATATGGAGCTGTAATTCGGATAGGACTCTGTTTCAGATGAGAAGATAAAAGGCACCTAAATAGTCAAAGCTGGGCTCATGCTTTGGGTGAATTCTTACCTTTTCCTGCAGTTATCAGTTATTACGAAAGGGGCATCTCGCTTCATGCCATTTCCATCTACAAGATCAAAAGGGGCTGGTAGCTTGCAATTACCACTGGGAAACTTGGGGCAGAGGAGGTTGGGGGTACAAGTGTCATTACAGAAGCCTGTAGAGCCACGACCTGCCTCTGGTGCCAGCCATCACCTCCTGCAGGACTGGGAGGCTGAGTCAGAGCTATGAGGAACCCAAGGGCACGGTCCTGCATACCCAAGGGCCAGTGCTCCCTGATGCTTAGCTTGGGGGCAGCCATGGGGGCAAGTTCATATCCCCCAGAAGAAGTAAGGCTGGATTTTTCCTGCTAATCTTTTTCAAAACAGCTGTCCCAGAGTGTGATTTGCCAATAGCCTGCTTTTTTTTGAGCCAAGGGTGACCCAGACTCCTGGATCAGTGCTTCTTCTGCACAGAGGTTTGTATCTGTCAGGTGAACATCTCCATTTCTCTCCATGCTGAGTTGCCAGGAAGGCTGCAGGCTTGAGGGTGTCCTGCCAAGATGCACAATGAACGGAGTAGTTTTGCTTGGATTTTTGATGTCATTTTCAAAGTAAAGCATAGTGGTTCTGCCTCTGATGAGGAGCCAGGAAATAACAGCTCTGTGAAGGAGGTATTTTGTTTTGATGCTTTTCTGACGGAGGGAAAGAATGCTGGAGAACACTTGCACAAGCTCCTGCACACAAAGGCAAGGTTCACAACAAAAACATGGAGACTCTGTGGGTGCAGGAATATCCCCATGGCAAACACTGCCTGCTTGCAAGCGAATTCTTCCTCTTTGCACCTCTGCTCTGGGCCGCTACTAACCCCTGACCTAGGTGTGACCCAGTTATTTCTCAGCCTTCAGAGCTGTCAAAGTGTTTTGATTCCTACTTTCTGTCTGCACAACAACTGATTTCTTTTGCTGTTGGTTTTCATACAGACTGGTGACGTCTTGTTGTTTTGGAAGCAGGAGTGCTCTATACCTTGGGAGGCTCAGGTCGACCTAAGGCAGATACTTGAGTCTGAATGTCACTGAACTCATCTTCTAAAAATGATTCAGTTTGATTCAGTGCTCTTCCATGAATTCAAAACTATTCTTTTGTTTGCTTCATCTTTTCCCTAAAAGCTTGCATGCCTTCAAAAGCAAACTCCAGGTTAAAGGCTATTGTTAGAGTGCCAAAATGTTGTGTTCAGTGTGGGTGTTAAAAAGATACTGCAAGCAATTAGAGTAGCGCTAATAAGGGTAATTGGAATTCTTTGGCTTAGAAAGAGCATGGTGATTTTAAAAGCCTAAAAGCTACTGAGTTCTGCAAATAGAGATCATCCTCAACAGGGAATGATTTCATTTATTATAAGGATGTGAGCTCCTACCCTGGACAATAAGTACTGAGAACAACTGGGTTAGGAATGTTTTGGCTTTTAGAGAAATTGGCCTAATAATTTGAGTCATAGAAGAGATTTGACTTCTTAAATCCTGGTATTCAGATAAGCTTTGTATGAGTCCCACCATTTGAGAGTCATTGGAACAATTTCTATTAAGAGGCTGTTTATGCTGAACTTGGGCTTATAAGGAAAGGAGAAGCATGAACTGAAATCTTGATTTCAGTAATTGTAAAAATGCTGTTTGCTTAAATGGATGAAATTGCTTCTGTGACTTATGTTGGGAGAAGGATGTTGTGGTTTATAGTTGCTGCAAAAAATGATTTGTTGTGTAAAATTAATCCAAACTGTCAAAAATGCCCTCCTCAAAACCAGAGAAAAGGCTGTTTAAGTTCATAACCGAGGAATAAAATGTTACCCTGTGTATCTGAAAAGGTAAGAACAGAATAGCAGGCATAACTGTGTTGGGAGCACTCTAAGTCTTGGCAAATGTGAGGTAATGAGGCTTAAGCTTCTTCCACTGAGATGAAAATAGCTCGTATTTCACTGTACTTGCTGTGGGCAGCAGTGCCTGTGGATGGTTATCAAGGCTCAGGTAGCCCATGGTAGCTTTATCTCAGTAACCTGACTGTACCTCTGAACCAAAAGAAAAAAAAAAAAAAGAAAGAAAAGGCTCTGAACACTTCATAAAGTACCAGAACTAGCAGGACTGGGATTTTACTTTATCATTATCTGGAAGATCAAAGCTGCTGGCTGTGTAGTTTGTCTTTCTCTTTCATACCATGGCATGCAGCCCATTTACCCCACAGGTATGTAACAGATGATCAAAAGCTTTTATGCTTTTTCTGACTATATCAGCTAGTCTAATAAAAACAAAGTCATCTTGGCCTATGCACATTGCCTCCCTCGTATCCTTAAAAGCCTACAGCATTATGACCTCTGGAACAGGCTGCCCAGAGAAGTTGTGGTTGCCCTGTGAAGTTGTGGTTACCCTATCTCTGGAAGTGGATGGCCGGATTGGATGTGGCTTTGAGCAACCTTGTCTAGTGGAAGGTGTCCTTGCCAATGGCAGGGGCATTGGAACTAGGTGATCTTTAAGGTCCCTTCCAGCTCAAACCATTCTATGATTCCATGATTCTATGATTATCACTGCCATATCCTTAACACATAAAAATTTAAAAAGGAAACAGGTAAGAAATGGAGAATTAACCACATATCATTCCTCCGGATTGAGGATAACCCCATACCATT
>NW_010542703.1:19347-27166 GCF_000687285.1 Phaethon lepturus
TAGGGCAGTCATCTAATGATACACTATTTTAGTGTTAAAACTCTTCAGGTTTAATTGGATAAAATATTGCCTTCTTGATACCTCTTAATTGGCCCTGATCTGATCCACTGAAGTCTTGAAGCTTCTCTGTTGAATTCATCAAGCTCCAGGTGAAAACCATTCAGCAGGTGGTAGAACCTGCTCAGAACTGTCTGCAGTTCAGGTAGGAGACACTCATGTCTGTAAATACTGACTTTCTCCTTTGTACCCTGCTGTGACTGGCATTTGTTGCTCTCTGTTCTCTCTTTAAATCCCAATTACTAATATCAGGGGAGCTCAGCATAATCCTGATTCCTTTTGTATTCGTAAGCCAATGACTCCTTTTGTAATATTGAGCCAGTTAACCTCTGATCTATTAATATTAAACTATAAAATTCAATAAGTAAGGGTGAGGCTTTAAATAATTGAGCACAGGCTAGCAGGGTAATTAGATATTATGAACTGGGGGTGAAGAAGTTCTAATAATCTGGGGGAAGACACAAATCCATAGAGAAAATATCTCTGGAGAATTACTCCTTTTTCATTTAGGAGCTGCTAGGTAGGCAATGTGTAATACCTATGCCTGCAAACCAGTCTGTCAATACTGTGTAGGTGCAGGGGGAAAATATGTATAATGCCACCATGGCCTATATGGAATATGTGCCAGAGTCCAAATAATTCAGATGAATATCTCTTAATTAGCTTAAGAAACGTGTTGTAATTCAAATATATGAACACTCCTAAGCATCTTTATGATTTATTCATGGCTATTCCTAGCTGCTATGGGAGCAAACCATGCCGTACTATAAACCTCTTGGCTTCCTGTTGAAACCAAAACCAAGTTCAGCAATAATTAACTCCTTACCAAGCTGTTAGTCCTGGTGCCCCAAAAGATTTTCTAAGGCAGCGCTGCAGGGAGAAGGTCCAAACCCCTTTATTTCAGTTCCTTTATTTCTGATGGGGTTAAAATACTTACTCAGCTCTCATAAGATCACATCGGGTTTGCCCGGCAAGGTTTGGTACTGGGGGCTGCAGGGGCGGCTTCTGTGAGCAGAAGAGGAGAGAGGAGTGAGAATGTGTGAGAGGAGCAGCCCCGCAGCCCCCGGCCCAGAGCAGGAGGGGCAGGAGCCTATCAGCTCCAAAACTAGTAGACAATGTTTAAATTTCACTATCAGTTTATTCACCCCCTTTTTAAGGACATATATCCAGATATGCAAATTGTACATCTCAAAAAAGGTGGCTTTGAATCTCTGCCAGCACTTTATTTTAAAAAACTGGATTGGAAAAAGGGATGTTTATGGCTCCTGAAAAGAGCAATTCATCTTCCTGATCACCCACTGTTCCTAAAAGGAGAGGAAATCCTCCAGACAGTTGAATTATTGACATCTATAGCTGGAGCAGTCATCCCATGCTCCTACCTTACTATCTGAACCGAGATGCACTGAATATCTCTGTGATTCAGCTTATGTTGTGTGTCTGAGTTGATAAGTGAACTCGTTGCCATAGCCAGCTGTACCCAGGGAAGAGACGCTTGAACTCTTTGCAGTGAGAAACAAAGGAGAAGTCAGGCTTATATCCTTTTCTGCTCTCCTCCAAACTTCTTTCTATCTAGGATCCCACATAAAAAATAGGGAATTCTTCATCTTCAGCGGGGAAAACACAGATGGAAGTGCCAATATAGAAACTATTCTTGTTCGCATAGACCATTTGGACAACTGTTCATATTCATTGCGTATTCATAGCGACCTCAATAAAAATCCTGAGGCCCCTGGGTAGCACACAAGGCAGAATCTCTTTTCTTAAATTAATTCTATTCAGGGCTTCCTCTGGAGTCTTAAGAAAAATCAGAATGGTGTCAATGTCCCTGGAAAGCATGAAGAGACGGCTTTGGAAGTAAACTCAGCATCTCAGCTCAGCTTTGGCATTTATTCATTATGTGGTAATTCCCAGTGAGGCTCTTAAAATGTTCTGCCGGAAATATAGACGAATGGAAATTCTCCAAAAGACGGAGAATAGATGGTGGTTATAGACGAAAAGTAGGTTATCAGGAAATTAAATTATTTTAGTAAAATTTTGTCTGAAAATCTTCAAGGTCTCTTGGAGTAAGGAAAAAAAAATTGCACTGAATTATTTCTATCAGTAATTTCTGATGAATTCAGTGGTCTGTAGAATTATGCCCTCTGTGTCAACAACATTGTTAACACAGATCCAAATGAAAACATATTTGTCACCTTGAAGATCAGACATAAATGCTATAAAAAGAGAAGCATCACAAAGTGTGAAAGAAACTTCCCTCTTTAATCCACTTTTATGTCTATGCTATAAACCTTGCTGCAAGACCCTTCATACTGATCTGTCTATACCCTCCTTTCACAGCTTAAACAGAAAATGAATAAATGATTCAGCTTTTATACCCTCTCCAAATAAAAAGCTCATCTGTTTGTTTGTGAATCCTTTCTTTGCTCTCTCTTAATTGCATACATGTGTATTAGCAACCACTAATGTCCCTAATAATGCGGCAAAACTTACAAAGGATGAATGCCAAGAGTGGAAATACTGAAGTGTGAGTCTAACTGTGCTAACACTGTGTTCTTTTTTGTTATGTGAGGGTGGGATTTTGTTTTTGGTATGTGCTGCAGAAGTGGCAGCCCTCAGGGATGAGAAGATTGCTTCTTTTAACCCTAGCCAAAAGAAGAATTAGGAGTAAAGAGGGTTTTTCCCTTTTTTTTTTTTTTTAATTCTTTCTAAGGTTGATTTTGTGTGAAGTAAGAAAGCTTGCATTTGTAATAAGTGCTTAATGTTATATTTAAACAGTACAACATGTCAAGCATCGCATTTTGGGGTGATAATAATGCTCCTCAGGTGGCTATTTATTTATTTATTTATTAATTCTCAATTTCTACATGCACATGAACAGAGCACCTTTTCCTGGATCTAGATGCCCTACCAGATACTTAAAAATTCAACCAAATTAAGACAAGAAAGAGCACTAGCAAACTAGGAGAAGCCATTTTAGGCACTAAAATAGTTATCTGCAAAAACCAGATTTCTCCTTCCCATGTTTCCTTCAGATCTTCTCAACCCTTATTTGCAAAGACACACTCTGGATCTCTGAAGCTCGGTAAAGACCATCCCCAAAGGGACTTTCATGTGCCCTCAAGAGCAGTGGAGCTGGGGTACCTTGGAAGCAAAGAAAGTGAGGATTACAAGCTGCAGCATTCTCAGAGAGCGTATTCCAGTAGCAGCTTCCTTTCTTATGTTCAAAGCGGAGTTCAGCACTTCTGTTGGTCTTATCTGTGGGAACATAGGAAGGGAAAGTGCGTTGGCTTAGAAAGAAGATGTGAAGAGAAAATACACTGATCCAGAGATGTAGAAGTTTTGCCAAATGCTGAAACAAAATACTTCAGACTGCACAGAATTATAAAACTTGTACCTAGGAATTTTAAAACACTTGGCCAAAAAGTCTCACTCTGATCTTTCACAAATCTTGGAAAAATAGAAAAAGTCCGGCTTCCTGAGCAAGCATAAAATGTTTGGAATTTATTAGTAGTTCTATCTTTTCAAAGGCAATCTTTCAAATCACTTCTTATGTCTCAGTGTGTAAGGAAAAAGAGAAATAAACCGATAAGATTTTTCAGAACAGTATTATTTGCTATCTGTGTTTAAAACAGTAGCATGAAAACCCTCCTCCCTATCTCATCACTCATTCTTCCTAGGCTGACCAAACTCTCTCAACCTTCCTAAAACCCAGATTTATGTGTAGGTTTCTATTTTGCTTTTATTTATTTTGATTTCTGATTGGAGACTTCATAATCTTCGTAATCTAAAAGAAAAATACAGGGATTATGTCTGACAGCCTTTTAGATGATCAGGAGTGGAATGTGCCAGCTTCACTGTATATTTCACAGCTTTCTTAAAAACATTTAAATGCAGTTCACTTTTGTATAGTCTTTTTTCAGACAAAATCAAATGCCGATGTATAGGATTTGCTATCCTTTCCCAAATGTATTTTGCAAAGCTATTACATATCATGGGTTTTGACAGTGTTTTTGTGTCACCTGTCAGTTAATCCCATTAAACTTCATGCTTATTTTTTTTCACATGAAGGAACTTTGTAAACATTCATAAAATATTAATGTAACCCAAATATAGTGCTGTGTGTGATAGGAAAATTGTAGACAAACATTTAAGCTGTCATTTCTTGCAACTGCCAAGACAGCTTTTATACTTGGAAGAAATTATGTGTTCCATAATGATCTTTGTATAGTCTGAAAACTGCCTTGATTTGTCACACCAGGGTCAATGGAAATGAATAGTCTCTGGGTCCCAGGATGCCAAAGCCATTTAAAAATTCTTACTTGCTGCTACAGTGTCTTAATCTTGTCTTTTTGTTAGTGGGTGTAAGTGGATTAATAGCAGCAACTTTCTGAAATAAACTCTGAGCTCATATCTTGATCATATTCTCTCTGAAGTTGGTCAGGTCAGGTCAGGTTAGGTGGGTCTCTGGGACAGGGAGGCAGGATTGTGTTCCGTGGCATATGCCGGGGTGAAAGGTCTCTCTTTTTCTTAGAAGTGGATGGTTATTTTCTCTGACTAGTGCTGAAAACAAATAATCCTCCTTGAACAAGGCTGACCTGCAATGTTGCACTTGGGAATAGCAGAGGAACTCCTGCTTTGGTGTGTCCCCGGTGTGTTCGTTCCTTGTCATAGGGCAGAGAGGACCAAAGAGATCTGCTTCTGCTGTGGCATGCAGCTGCCTCCGGTGTGAACTAGATTTGCTGTAAACTGACTCTGGAGATGTGCATTTTGGGGAGTGGAGGAGTTCTTAAGGATCAGCCCTTTCACTAGGTGCCCTTTGGGACACTGTGGCTCACAGCGCTGAACGGCATGAGTGGTGCTGAGGGAGCTGTAAAGCAGAGAAAGAAGAATCAAACTCTTCTATTTCAATTAAGATAACGGTTAGAAGAAAAGGGGCTGTAACTGCTAAGTATTGTTACTGTCCTAAATGGTCTGCAGAGACTCTGGAGACTCATTTTCCTTTATTACAGAAGACACAGCTATGAAACTCTTTCTCCAAAATAGGTGCACGTCTTGGGCCATAACAATGCTACTCACCATTCCAGTTCCATATCGTGGAACATCCAACTAATTGATTCAGTAATGTAGAGAAAAGGGAATAAGACAGTGAAAAGTAATGTATAGAATGAGTCCAGCATCTGGTTTATGAGGTTTCTTTCATAGACAGAGTAACCACATGTCCCATCTGTAAAAAGCTAAGTACAAGGTGATAATGAGATGCTTTTGTACCTTAGAAATTAACTATGAAGTGAAAAATGTGAGCAGTGTGGCAGATGTTCAGCTGCTGAAGCAGTGCACAGGCTTAGCAAGTCAAGCTGGAGCTACACAGTTCTATCCTAAAATACACTAAACTATCCTAAGAGGAAGCCTATGTGGCCAGCTTTTGTTGGAGAAGCAATAACCAAAATGCCGTATGAAATTTTTTTTCCTAAAGCTCATCAAGTAGTAGCAGAAAACCAGTATCTGGAGACAGCCCAGAGCCCCTAATCAAGTAACATCTAGGAATTCAGCATGACATGAACTTGGCTTCTCACTCAAGGTGCTGAGTGTCCCTTTTCAGATCTGTTCAATGTGATTTATTTTACTTGTTGGTGATGCAAAGCTGAGACTGCAAAGAACATATGATCTGGATATTGCTTCATTTTAGGCATCATTAATAATCTAGATTAAGAAATTACAATCACTTACCTTTCTGCAGCTGTATAGCAAAACTGCACCAAGGACAATAAGGGTTTATTTGACTTGCAGAACCTATGTGATAGGAACTGATTGTTTTCAGAAGTACAGAATCTGATTTACTTACAATGTGAGTCTGACTTTTCAGACCTAGTGGCTGAAAAGCCCTATCACTTCAGGGTGTATTTTTCACCTGTGATTTTGGCTGTATGTAACACATGTTAGTGTCATCACAAATTCTCATATAAGAGGAGACAAATGTGTCCAATGTCCCCATGACAATTACAACTACGTTAATGAGAATATCAGTTATACATATCCATGGTTGAAAATGTAGGAGATTGATCTGGAAGTTAAAAAATACAATAAAGATATATTCCATAATTCTGATTTTAACTACTTCTGAAAAGCATTTAGTACCTTAAGAAGGGGCCCCTTCATTAAGAAAAACCCCTTTAGATTCTCATCTTCATGCAGCCACATATAGAAATACAGATCCTTAGACAGTGACTCAAAACAGACGACTTATTACTGATCTCATCCATTTCCGTTTACAAAATCCAAAGAGAACTTGATGAATTAAATGAATTGTTGTCCAAACCAGACGAACCGATGATCAGTTTAAATTTCATATGGGTTGCCTCCCCAGCAGTCATTCAATAGAGCACAGCAGCTTGACTTATCCCTCAGAAGATGGAAAACAACCTGTCAGGAGAACAAAAATGCAATCCATTCAAACAGCGATCTGTGCTGATAATACTGGTTGAAACTTGACATGATTGAAGTGTATGATGCTTGAATAAATGGCCAATACCTACCAATAGCTCAAAATAGAAGGCAAATTGAAGGGCGCATCTCAAGTTTGGAGTTCGGTGTGGAAAGAGACTGAAATTGAGCTTATTATTAACAAAGCTTTCCTGAACTAGCCAGATCTCCAAGCCTGGGCTGTAAAAGTGATTAAAGTAGTTTGTAAATTCTGTGGTACTGTCTGATTAGTGCTGGGTCACAGAATACAGGACAATTTCACTCCCTTTTCTCTGTACGGTTTGGATGGGTCCTAGCATATTAAAGCCAAGAGAAAAGTCACAACCTTGCTCAGACCACAGCCAGTCAGGTTTCAAAGTAACTGCAGGAGTACACACAGCTTTAAAGGTCCAGCATGGTGCATCAGCTGAACTGTGAGCACTGCCTATGTGTGTGCTCTGTGCCTGTGACAAACAACGTACTGCATGTTAGATTCATCTTGTTTCACTGCAGGATAAGCTGAATTAAACTACTCTGCAGCTGGTACAGTGCCTAAGCTGATGTGCAGTAATGTTGTGGTCATGCGATCACCTTAACTGAAGGCAGATGAATTACCTTTTCTTTTGAACTGGGAGTGCATTTTTGAAGCTGCCCCACTTGCTGTCTTTGGGGTCAGGTTGCAAAGAGCTCTTGGAGCATGTAAACTGAACTGCTTGACAGTGGAAACTAACACCTGTCCTATGAAGAAAGGCTGAGAGAGTTGGGGTTGTTCAGCCTGGAGAAGAGAAGGCTCCAGGGAGATCTTCTTGCAGCCTTCCAGTACTTAAAGGGGGTTAAAAGAAAGATGGGGACAGACTTTTTAGCAGGGCCTGTTGCAAAAGGACAAGGGGTAATGGATTTACACTAAAAGAGGGCAGATTCAGACTAGATCTAAGGAAGAAATTTTTCACAATGAGCGTAGTGAAATAGTGGAACATGCTGCCCAGAGAGGTGGCAGATGCCCCATCCCTGGAACCGTTCAAGGTCGGGTTGGACGGGTCTCTGAGCAACCTGATCTAGTTGAAGACGTCCCTGCTCATTGCAGGGGGCTTGGGCAAGATGACCTTTAAACATCCCTTCCAACCCAAACTCTCGCAGTCTTTCTTAATAGGAGAAGTGTTCCATCCTTCTGGTAATTTTTGTGGCCCTCCGCTGGACCCACTCCAACAGGTCCATGTCTTTGCTGTGCTGAGCGCTCCAGAGCTGGATGTAGGACTCCAGGTGGGGTCTCACCAGAGCAGAGGGTCAGAACCACCTCGCTTGA
>NW_010542703.1:27542-35923 GCF_000687285.1 Phaethon lepturus
CAACTCCTGTCCAGATTTTCATCCACCAGTACCCCCCAGCCCTTCTTGTCAGGGCTGCTCTCGATGCCTTCATTCCCCCATCCTGTATTGATGTTGGGGGTTGCTTTGACCCAGGGGCAGGACCCTGCACTTGGCCTTGTTGAACCTCATGAGGTTCACACAGGCCCATGCTTCGAGCTTCTCCAGGTCCCTCTGGATGGCATCCCATCCCTCAGGTGTGTCAACTGCACCACTCAGCTTGGTGTCATCTGCAAACTTGCTGAGGGTACACTCGATCCCACTGTCTATGTCACCGATGAAGATACTAAACAGTACTGGTCCCAATACAGGCCCCTGAGGGACACCGCTTGTTACCGGCCTCCATCTGGACATTGAACCATTGACCACTACCCTCTGGATGCAACCATCCAAACAGTTCCTCATTCATCAAACAGTCCACCCATCATCTCGTCAATTTAGGAGAAGGATGTTGTGTGGGACCGTGTTAAAGGCCTTACAGAATTCTAGGTGGACAGCCTGAGAGTATTGCTACCCCAGCAGTTTAAAGGTCATGAATCAGGTTCACATAATTTTAGACTGCAGTGTGAAGTTATTTATTCTTCTAATGCTGAAGTCTGCGTTTTTTTAGTTTAGCTCCTGGTAAGCGAACCTTTGCTGTTTGTGTTCTCGAATTTTGGTTTTTGGGTTTTGGGGTTTTTGTGTTTCAAGTCAAAGCTAAGGGAAACTATGTTTTGGTAAATGAAAGAAAATCAGAGGTGCTGACACTCAAATAAAGCACTAAAGAACACTGTTGTTATCCTATTAATGCTGGAATAAAGTTGACATGCTCTTATGCTATGAATATTAATTTCCTCTAACAATTCATTGTTACATTAAAGCCTTGAAAGAAGATTCCTCCTCTCATAAACATGAAAAATCTCAATGTTCTTGAGTAACTTGATCACTCTTCAAAGCCTGACTTTCCAAATACTGTGAAATCTTTACGTAGGGGCAAACTTTACTGATCATAAACCTTTAAAGATGAGATCTACTAAGACAAAGTGTTTGAAGACAGACTTTCTGATGGGCTTTGAAATCATAGGAGACAGAAATTCCTAGTTGCTAGGGCATTTCCCTCTCATCAAATTCTTATCAGATCATTCAGCTGAACTTTTAATATTACTAAAGCTATTGTGTAAAAGTAAACGTGCATCCTGGTTCTCACAGGGAGCCTCCTATAGCACAAATAGAAATTATTACAGTATTATGTCCCTGCAAGAATTCTTACAACTCTTTTTCTGGCTGCCACACTGGATTTTCATCTAGACTGACTATTACAATTTGCTTCCATGCCTGTGAAATTCACTTTGGAAAATTAGAGAAAAGTGGTTGGGTCTATGTGTTCCTTTTGATCATGTTATGTTGTGGCCTAGAAAAAAAATTTAGACTTAAAGATCATAGCAAAGACAGCCAAAAACTTTGGCAAATAGTTTTATATCTTTACCTTTCCTCTAAATATGTCACTGTTGTTTCTGACTTCAGCTTGTGGACATATGAGCATTTGGGTCATGGCTATTATTTATGTCTGTGTTTTCATAAAGAAAAAATTAATATAAGTATGGATTAAAGCTCTTCAGAGCTGCCTCCCAGATGTGTTTTCATGTCTTTAGTGTAAAAAAATAAGCCAAAAAAACTAGCAAAGTTAATGTCTTACAGTGGTTCAAAATCGAGTCTGAAAGAAACGAGGTGTATGGAGCCCTTGATGTGAATGGTGCTCTCTATTGTCACTTGCAAGGCGGACAGATTTTTTTGTCTTATATGGCAGGACTCCAGCCATATAAGTCTGGCAGAAGAAAAACTTCTCTGAACATGAAGCCAAATGCTGTAGATAGAGTTCTCCGGGAAACATAGTGGGTGATAAAGGTTTTTAGAGAGTAATAAAAGTAATACTTACCTTTTGTGTAAAGTTTCCATTTCCAGATTGCTCTGCAAATCTAAGCTTACCCACCATTTCCCTGAGAGTGAGATAATAGCCATTACCTCTA
The DNA here is from genome assembly GCF_000687285.1 of Phaethon lepturus. Lineage (NCBI taxonomy): Eukaryota > Metazoa > Chordata > Aves > Phaethontiformes > Phaethontidae > Phaethon > Phaethon lepturus. Next base: position 29,567 of record NW_010542703.1, read on the forward strand.
TTTTACAGATGGGGAAGTTATAAAACCATCATTATGTTTGAAATTACTTATTTTAGTATTTGTAAAAAACTTATACAAAAATATAGATGTGTCTGAGGCTTGATGTTGGTCCTGCTCAGATCAATGTAACTCCAGAATTTAATTTTAATGGATCTCAAGGGCTGTGCCCTCTTTTGCAATGGGAAACCACTCATAACTTTATTACCAAATAATTGGAGTTAGATTGTTGTTCAATATGTACAAATATTTGTACACATATATGTTTGCTCAGCTGAGCTAGGTTTACTCAAGCCTAGCTTTGATGAGCAAATACTATTTGTAAATGATGTGGCTGTTCCTTAATATCCCTGTCTAAGCACTGTGGTGGCTGTTCATGTCTGAATATTTATGTGCTAAAACTATGAATGTATGTGTTTTCAATCCAAGTTTTCAATGTTTCAATGTTTTCAAGCTTTTGGTGAAAACTAAAAAAGGAAAGTTTTCATATGTAAAAAAGAACAATCCAACAAAAATTTGCCAAAAAAACTTTGCTCATCATGGCAGTCAGTTTTTTTTCTGATTTCTTTTCACTGTAACACCACCACTCTCCTCTGTGAGACAGATTTTCCCATCCTCCCCAATCTACCATTTTCAAAATACTTCTGAGCCAGGGACTTCATACAGGCCATGTTCATTCCCATAGTGGGACAGACTTCATGTGAAATCTAAAGGGCCTAGAGCATTTCATCGCAACTTGAGTTGGGCAGATGATCGTAGGAAAAATGGGCAATATTTTGGAAAATTATACTTTGTCAAAACCAAAAGCATTTGCTAGAAAATTGTCTATATCACATAGGATTTACTGCTAGCTCTATAGAAAAAGAAACCTACTTAACTGTAGAATAGCCAACATCTATTCTAAAATGAAATAATCAAAATCTGTTGAAGAAGAAAATTTTTATTTTCCAGTGAAACCAGTGATGGTTAAAAGTGAGACCCACATAGCTGAATGATAGAATCATAGAACAGTTTGGGTTGGAAGGGACCTTTAAAGGTCACCTGGTCCAACTCCCCTGTAATGACCAGGGACATCTTCAACTAGATCAGGTTGCTCAGAGCCCCATCCAGCCTGACGTGGAATATTGACAGGGATGAGGCATCTACCACCTCCTGGGGCAACCTGTTCCACTATTTCACCACCCTCATTGTGAAAAATGTCTTCCTTATACCCGGTCTAAATCCGCCTTCTTTTAGTTTAAAGCCATTACTCCTTGTCCTATCGTAACAAGCCCTGCTAAAAAGTCTGTCCCCATCTTAGTTATAAGCCCCCTTTAAGTACTGGCAGGCTGCAAGAAGGTCTCCCTGGAGCTTTCTCTTCTCCAGGCTGAACAACCCCAACTCTCTCAACCTGTCCTCAGACAAGAGGTGTTCCATCCTTCTGATCAGTTTTGTGGCCTCCTCTGGACCCACTCCAATAGGTCCATCTTTCCTGTGCTGAAAGCTCCAGAGCTGGATGCAGTACTCTAGGTGGGGTCTCACCAGAGCAGAGTAGAGGGGCAGAATCTCCTCCCTCGACCCACTGGCCATGCTGCTTTGAATGCAGCTCAGGATACAGTTGGCCTTCTGAGCTGTGAGTGCACATTGCCAGGTCCTGTCCAGCTTTTCATCCACAGTGCCCCCAAGTCCTTCTCAGCAGGGCTGCTCTCAATCCCTTCATCCCCCCAGCCTGTGTTGATATTGGGGGTTGCCCTGACCCGCGTGCAGGACCCTGCACTTGGCCTTGTTGAACCTCATGGTGTTCATATGGGCCCATTCCTCAAGCTTGTCCATGTCCCTCTGGATGGCATCCCGTCCCTCGGGTATGTCAACCGCATCACTTAGCTTGGTGTTGTCTGCAAACTTGCTGAGGGTGCACTTGATCCCACTGTCTATGGCACTGATGAAGATATTAAACAGTACTGGTCCCAGTATGGACCCCTGCGGGACACTGCTCATCACCGATCTCCATCTGGACATTGAACTGTTGACCATTACTCTCTGGATGTGACCATCCAAACAGTTCTTCATCCAAAAACAGTCCAACCATCAAATCCATCTCTCTCCAATTTAGGAGAAGGATGTTGTGGGGGACTGTGTCAAAGGCCTTACAGAAGTCGAGACAAGTGATTTCCATAGCTCTGCCCTTGTCCACTGATGTAGTCACTCCATCATAGAACACTACTGGGTTGGTCAGGCTCGCCTTACTCTTGGTGAAGCCATGCTGGCTGTCTCGAATCACCTCCCTGCCCTCCATGTGCCTTAGCACAGCTTCTAGGAGGATCTGTTCCATGATCTTCCCAGGCACAGAGGTGAGGCTGACAGGCTCGTAGTTTCCAGGGTCCTCCCTGCTACCGTTTTAAAATGGGAGTAATGTTTCCCTTTTTCTAGTCTCCAGGGACTTATATTTGACTGCCGGGACTTTTCAAATAGCATGGAGAGTGGTTTAGCAACTATATCAGCCAATTCCCTCAGGACTCTGGGATGCATCTCATCAGGTGCCATAGACTTGTGCCTGTTCAGGTTCCTCAGGTGGTCTCCAAGCTGATCTTCCCTTACAGTGGGAGGGACTTTGCTCCTCCAGTCCCCGTCTTGCAGGCCATCCGCATGAGCTGACCTGCTTTGAACAGGAGATAGAGCTAAAGACCTCCTGAGGTTTCTTACAACCTGAATTTAAAATATTTTATTCAAAATGGGAAGACAGATTGCCAGTGAAGACTGAGACAAAGAAGACTTTGAGTGCCTCAGCCTTCTCTTCATCTGTTGTTACCAGTCTGCTAGTCTTGATCATCAGGGGGGTCTATGCTTCCTTTGACCTTCCTTTTCTGGTTGACATACCTATAGAAGGTATGTCAATAGAAGCCCTTCTTATTATTCTTTGCATCCCTTGCCAAGTTTGGGTCCAGCTGCATGTTGCCCTTCCTGACCCCATACCTACAAAACTGGGAAGCATCCCTGTACTCTTTGCAGACACCTGTTCCTGCTTCCACTGCTTGTGCATTTTCTTCTTGCTCTTCAGTTTGACCAGCAGGTCTCCGCTCAGCCATGCCAGCCTCTTGCCTTCTGTTCCTGATTTCTTACACCTGAGGATTAAGAGCTCTTGCGCTCTATGGAAAGTGTCCTTAAAGATCTGCCAACTCTGTTCTGCTCCCTTGTCCCTGAGGGCAATTTCCCAGGGGATCCTATTGACCAACTTCCTGAAGAGCTGGAAGTTTGCTTTCCTAAAATTCAGGGTCCTGACTTTACTCTTTGCCTGCCCATATCCCTCAGGACTGTGAACTCCACCAGTGCATGACCACTGCAGCCTGAGTTGCCTTCAGTCTTGACATCACCATTTAGCTCACTTGTGTTGGTGACCAACAGGTCCAGTATCGCATCCTCTCTGGTAGGGCTGTCTTAAGAAGTTATCCTCCATGCATTCCAGGAGTCTCCTGGATTGCCTACAGCTCACTGTGCTACTTTTCCAGCAGATGTTGGGGTGGTTGAAGTCCCTCAGCAGGACAAGAGCCTGCAAGCATGATGCCTCCTTGTCATGGTTTAGCCCCAGCCAGCAACTAAGCACCACGCAGCCACTCACTCGCTCCTCCCCCAGTGGGATGGGGGAGAGAATTGGAAAAAAAACAACTCATGGGTTGAGATAAAAACAGTTTAATAGGACAGCAAGAGAGAAGGAAACAATGATAACAACAATAATAATACCGACAAAGGAATGTACAAGAACAAGTGATGCACAATACAGCAATAGCTCACCACCCAGTGACTGATAGCCCGTCCCCGAGCACCGATTTCTGCCCCCTCAGCTAACTCCAGTTTATGTACTGGGCATGACGTCATATGGTATGAAATATCTCTTTGGCCAGTCTGGGTCAGCTGTCCTGGCTGTGTCCCCTCCCAGCTTCCAGTGCATCCCCAGCTTTCTTGCTAGCAGGCCAGCACGAGAAGCTGGACTCTCCTTGACTACCTAGCAACAACTCAAAACATCAGCACGGTGTCAACATTTTCTTATCCCAAACCCAAAACAGCCTCACACTAGCTTCTGTGAAGAAAACCAGCTCTATCCTGGCTGAAACCAGGACACTCCTGTAGCTGGAGTAAGAAGGCTTCATCATAGACTCCCCTTGATGGGGTGGCAACCTGTAATAGACACCAACCGCAAGGTTCCCTTTGTTTCCTCAGTCCCTGATTCTTTCAACCTGCTCGTGGCTATTCTTCTGAGACAGCTCTGCACACTCTATCCATCTCTTGATGTACAGGGCAACACCTCTGCCATTCCTTCCTTGCCTGTCCCTTCTGAACAACCTGTAGCCATCGGTAGCCGCACTCCAGTCATGGGATTCGTCCCATCAAGTTTCAGTAATGGCAACAAAGTTGTAGCTTTCCAACAACATGGTGGCTTCCATCTCCTCCTGTTTGTTGCCCATGCTGCACGCATTGATATAGGGGCACTTAAGCTGGGCTGTTGGCCGTGTCACCTTCTTAGAGGAACACCCCTTAGTTCCTTTGAGGTCTTTCTCTGGTGTTTCCCTGTTGGCTCCTGTTACCTCAGCAGTCCCTGGCTCATCTCCATAAGACTTCAAGTGTGCTGCACTGTAGCCAACACGTCTCAGGGCAACATGCTGAGGGGCCTCACTAGCACCCTGTCCCTCTAACCTTGGTGTGTCATCCCACAGCTTGTACTGGGCAAGCCTAATATTATCCCCCTCCCCCTTCAAGTCTAGTTTAAAGCCCTGTCAGTGAGCCTCACTAGCTTGTGAGCAAATACCCTCTTCCCCCTTTGAGAAAGGTTAATCCCATCTGATGCCAGCAAGTCAAGTGCCGTGTAGGCCATCCCATTATCAAAAAGCCCAAAATTGTGGCAGTGACAGCAGTCACAGAGCCATGTATTAATAGACTGGGAACATCTCTTTCATCCTATGTCACTGCCCACAAGTGGAAGGAGAGAGGAAAAAGTAACCTGTGCTCTAGATTTCCTTAACAACCATCACAAGGTCCTGAAATCTCTTTTGATCTCCCTTAGTCTGTGTCTTGCAGCTTCATCACCACCCACATGGAAGAGCAGTGATGGGTAATAGTTGTACCAGGCTAGGAAGTATCCTAGTGATGTCCTTAACCAGGGGCACCCAGGAGATAGCAGACTTCCCTAAATCTCAGTGTACCATTCAAGGCCAGTAACCATGAAGGATATTGACATGGTGAACTCCAGACTGGATTATGCACAATGTGTGCTTTGAGTATATTCTTGCATTTTTACTCTCCTAGTTTGAAAGACTAGCCCTTTATATCTTACAGCATAAAGATGGATAGGCCTGACATTTTTTCACTAATGGTGACCATAGAGGTTGTTCTCGTTCATATAAGTGTCTAATCCTTTAATGATTATAACTGAGTCGTTTGTTACCTGAGCCAGGATTCCCAGCTCTTTTGATTTATTAGGAATTTAAAGTAAAATAATTAGCCTCTTCTGTATAGAGCAAAATGCCTTTTTGGTATTCAAGGGAATGCAAATGAATCAAAGTATTAACACACTTTATCTCAGCAGCTCCTCAGATGCAATTATGGTCTCCAAGAACTTATAACACTTACACCTTTTAATAAGAAATCAAATTCAGCATCTGATAGCAATATGTCGTAGACCATACATGAAAGCAATTATTCGGGAATGAACCTATGATTTGTGATATATGCTGGGTATACTTAAATTTTTTCTTGTTATAAGAAACCATGCAGAACTCACTCTCTACCTGTATGCATACACATTTAAAGCTGTTCAAGTTGCCAAATCATTATATGAAAAAGTTAGGAAGTGCCATCATACTCAGTCTTTTTTAATCACTTTGGGCATATGTTGTCATGGTATTGACTTCAGTAACTTGTAATCATAGTTGATATTTTAATTTCCATGGGATTTCTATTTTTACGTTTCAAGACCAACAGCTTTCCCATTCCTCTATGTACCCATAGTTGTTACCTGTTTGCAAAAGGAGCAATGAGAGGGAAAGTTTTGCTCAACTCCTGCAATATTGAGTTAGACTCTTATCAATAAAAGCAGTGTGTTCAGAAATGCAGAAATTAAAGTAGACACACATACATGGTTGCACATCTGCATGTGTTGTAATCTCAGACCAGATTCAACCTTGAAATTCCCTTGATTATCTGGGCTGGAGTGAGGTAAAATGAATTTTGCATGTACTAGCTAAAAGGGGAGGCTATGGGAAATGTGTGCCATAGATAGATATCCTAGGCTGACACCTGAACTTCCTTTCAGGAGTATTTAGTAAAGGAGCAGGAGCGTGTCATGGGGGTGGTGGTAGGTATACAATCACAGAATCACTAAGGTTGGAA
>NW_010542704.1:0-308 GCF_000687285.1 Phaethon lepturus
GTTGTGGTTGCAGGGTGTGTGGGGTCATCAGCCGTTATTGAAAAGACTGGATTGTGAAGCAGGGAGGCATAACTGCATTTTGCATTAGTAGCATTGTAAATTCTTTTGATGGGTGTTGTGGTTTGTGATGTAATGTTGTTTGTCAATTGTTGTTTTAGCAGGGCCCATTGGGACGAGCGGAACGGTCTCGCACTCTGCCAGGGAATACCGATCGTGGAGACGTCGCCTCAGAGACGAAAACGGATATGTGTGAAGCAGCAGACAGCGTACCTAATGGGAATGAGAATCATGAAAGCCACTACATGAAG
>NW_010542704.1:1331-1681 GCF_000687285.1 Phaethon lepturus
ATTTTTTTTTTGGTGTCTGTCTTTTTGTCTTTCATGTTCTTGTGTTTGAGGCAGACATCCATGAAAACATGATTTAGCAGCAGTAGAAAATGGCACCTCCCTGGGACTAATTATTCACTTAAACAAATAATAATATATTAAATTTCAACCAATTGCTCCCAGGGAGGTGCCATTTTCTACTGCTGCACCAGACTTATTATTATTTTTCAATTTTTATACTGACCCATAAAGACACCCCAAGTATACATAGGACCCTGTATTCCAGTTGGGAGTAATCCATAAGCAATCCACACCACAACAATTATGCACTGCTCCCAATTGGAATATAGGGTAACCTCTCACTACCCAAA
>NW_010542705.1:0-38147 GCF_000687285.1 Phaethon lepturus
GGGAAGCTTCTGGCAGCTCCTCAGAGGAGCCGCCCCGGCAGCCCCCCGCTACTAAAACTTTGCTACACAAACCCAATACACCCGCACAATCAGCTCCAGAGAAAAAGCGGTTGTACATAGACACACACAGTCTGAAAAAAATAAAATGGAATCTGATCTGCAAAATTCTCCCTGGGAAAAATATCATGCAAGGGCTGCTGGTGGCTGTCACAGCTCAGTCTTGAGTTTGCAGTGACAGGAAACATAAACAATAGCGCTTCTTTGCTCTTGCATGAATTTCAGGCTTTAGTCTCCTCTCATCCACCACTTTCTCCTCAGTCTAGATCAAGGCTCTGTCCGTGCTCGCGTTTTGGTAGGAGAGGGTTTTTTTGGGGAGGTGGAGTGAGGAGAGGAGAAGAAAGCAGGGAGGAGGACATTGTTACCAGTGCAAAAATTGAATCTCTTCACCTGTCAATGTTTCTGATAAAAGGATGTATAAGGAAATTCCAAAGTGGCATTATTTCACCACACAGGTTATATTAAGTATATTTTTCCTGTGGGTCTCAATGCAAATTCAGCTACACACAAGCTCTATATGGTAGGTAGTAAGCATTGAGATTGACAGGAAACACACAAAAATTGAGATGCAGGAGTATTTTGGCAGAGAACTACAGTGGAAGTTGTACAGTGATGAAGTAACAATTTTACTCAGGAGTACAGCAAGGGCAAGAGGATTTCCATGGGCTAGATACTCTTTTTATAAAATTTCTGACTTCTGAGCCACTTCTTAAACTATTAGGCATTGCCTGCCTGCATAGCAATTCCGACTTGGCCCCATTTACACAGCAGAACTCCTTGCTAAGGGCATTTCAGCTATCCACCAAAGGAAAATATAGTCTCTTATTTCTCAGTGTTTTGGACAGTAAAGATTAAGAGGAAAGCATGAAATACAGATTTGGAGAGTTCAGTTGCTAATTTAATGCAGAGAGCAACCGGGAGAAAATAAAGCCCAGAGTTATAAGGTAATTGCCTGATTTTTAACTAGTGTACTTCCTGTGCGTTCCCCTCCTTAGCACAGCGTTAGAATGACAGCTTGCATTTCCAAAAGGAGAGGTACGGAGACATGCCAGGAACTCATTCCTGGGGAGTTTCCACACAAATATCTGCTTACAGTAGGGAAAACTATTTCCTAACTTCTGCTGAATTAAACAAAAGCATTATTATAAATTATGAAGCAATTGATACGTATTATTATTTCCACCATACACTTTAATAAGCCTTTTAGAAGTACTTGGTTCAGTTCAGTTTTCCTTTTTTTTTGTCCTACCAGAAATCAAGCCTAATTCCTACCAAAAAAAAATAGCTTTCAGACAAAATATTAAATTTAAAGCAAGCAAACAAACAAAACAAGAGTCAGAGAAGTTTAATCCTGCAACACTGAATTACTAAAAAAAACACAAACCAAACTTGGACGCACAGGCCTGTGCTAGGAAGGGGAGACAGTCCACAGTATACTTAAGAATCTATCCAAATTCTCAAATGGACATAATCACTTTTCTTTCTGAACATGATTAAAATAGTTCTTGTTTCTTTTCACTAACCTGAAGAAGGTTCTACCACATGATTGTTTTCAATAATGTTCCATCTAATTAAACTAAAAATAAAACAAAGGAGACACCATGGCCCAGAGTAGCAGAATTTATTAACAGTTTTTTCAGTAACTCACCCATTGTGCTTTCTGGAGTCCATCAGGTTGCAAGGGTAGCTGTTAATTTCAGCAGCCACGAAATGTAATACCCATAAATCGGAACATCAAGCAAGGAAATATCACAGAAAGCCCCCTAACCCACTGATGAAACATCAAAGAGACATGTTAATCTGGGCTGGTAAACCTTCCAGTTTCTTTCGCATACCGAGATTTATGCAAACCTTAAAGCCAGCTTCCCTTCACCTGTGCAGGTTACTCCTTTTCCTTTCTGTGTGCCAGAACCTGTGAAAGAACTGGAGTGTGAACCTCTTTTGCTCTGCACATCCTTAGAGCTATCAACATTTCAGCCACCTTTTCCCAAAAGAAAATTGCAGAGATGATTAGTCATTGGGGATGAGTTTTTTCCATTTATTTTCTAGACATGGCCCCTCTACTGCAAGGCGCTTAAGCACGTGAACAGTTCTACTTACGAGAATAACACTGTTGCATAGCTCTAGGCTAAAAGCGCATTAGCTTACAATAAATAGCTCAGTAAGTCTTGCAGTTGTGTATTACCCTTTTGAAAAAAATTCCTCCTCCTCCCTGAGAGACTAAAGAAGTGAGGACGGGCTGTTGCACCCCACTGATTACACAAGATGAGGATAGAGCCTTTGGACCTTCTTTTGAATCCCGTGTCATTATTAGATACGTTTCCAATAATGAAGCCAATGTATTCTTAAGAGCACATCCAAGATTCCCTCCCAGCCTCCATTTAGATTTAAGCATAAGCCTCTTTTAGCTTGAAATGCTATTCACATGCACAAGCTTGAATTTCGAGCATATGAGCAGATAGGTAGCAACAGGAGGATGTTATGAGCTCTGGGCCAGGTTTTCAGAAACAGAGGGCCTGTAGCTCAAAGTGAAGACACTTAGGCTTTTCGAGAACAGCAACAGCATTGTCAGCATAACTATGTTTCTTAAGTGTTTTACGCACCTTTGATAATTAGCACGTTTTGTAAGGCCCTGAAGTAAGTACTGTAATTTCTCGATTTTTGTTTGTAAGCAAAAAAGTGAGGTTCCCAAATTCATCTGTTTAGAGAAAAAGGGTGTAAGCATGGAATACATCAAGAAGAAATCACTACAAAATAACTGAGAAGTTACTAGTCCTTTCATCCAACCTACAGGTATAACAAACTCTTTGAGGTGCTCTAATTTTGACCTGCAAGTTTCCCATTATGCACTAACCCAGTAACACCCACCTTGACTTCTACTGTTGCTTGGCTTCTTTTCAAGGTAAGGATGATGGGGCACAGTGTACCCTCAGCAAATTTGCTGACGACACACAACTGGGAGGAATGGCTGACAGTTCAGAGGGTTGTGCTTCATCCAGAGGGACCTTGACGTGCTAGAGGAATGGGCTGACAGGAACCTCATGAAGTGCAAAGTCCTGCCCTGGGAGGAACAACCCTAGGCACCAATATATGCTAGGGAATGCCCATGTGGAAAGCAGATTTGGTGGACCTAGAGGTCCTGGTGGACACCAGGTTGAACATGAGCCAGCAATGTGCCCTTGCCACAAAGAAGGTGAGTGGTATCCTGGGCTGCATTAGGCAAAGTACTGCCAGCAGGTCAAGGGAGATGATACTCAGCACTGGTGAGGCCACACTGGGAGTACTGTGTCCAGTTGTGGGCTCCCCAGTACAAGAGAGACATGGACATACTGGATTGGATCCAGAGAAGGACCACAAAGATAATGAAGGGACTGGAGCATCTCATATATGAGGAAAAGCTGAGAGAGCTGGGACTGTTCAGCCTGGACAAGAGAAGACTTGGGGGGTTCTTATCAATGTGTATAAATACTGAAGGGAGGGTGCAAAGAGGATGAGCCAGGCTCTTTGCAGTGGTGTCCAGTGACAGGAAAAGAGACAATGGGCACAAACTGAACCACAGCAGGTTCCCTCTGAACATCAGGAAACACTTTTTCACTGTGAGGGTGGTCAAGCACTGGCACAGGTTGCCCAGAGAGGTTGTGGATTCCCTGGGGGTTGAACCAGATGCCCTCCAGAGGTCCCTTCCAACCTCAATCATTCTGTGATTCTGTGATCTACCACAGATGTATTTAAAGGACATTTTACTCCATTCTGTTAAACTTGATTTTTATTTACTTGATTCACAACTCTATCAAAGCAAAGAATAATGCCCATATAGGACAGATCAGCTACAGGATAGCCATCCAAGGACCTAATTCCATGTTGCCTGCTTATTATCTGGCCAGAGGGGGTAAAATACTGCTTAGTTGAAATCCTGGCATTTCACATTGCTGAAACCAACTGCCCTATATGCAAATTCCATATTATCAAGATAGTAAGACTTACATTACCAGCATTCTGTGCATTGGCTTCCCAGTAACATAGGCAAAATTGTTCTTGCATCAGTGCATTTCGGACTGAGGCTCAGCTACTCCTACCATGAAAAGGAAAAGGAGGTGGGTAAACTTAATCCAGCTCTTTCTAGGGGATGGTATCGGAAGGGTGGAAGTAGAAACTGCTAGTTATTGTGCCATGGTCATTAGCACCATTTTTGTAATATGTCAGACCATCTAAGAACACAGATTGGATCCATATCAGCTATGAAGAAAGTATTGCATTTCTGATGAAATAGAGTGCATCATGCAGAGACTGTGTTGATTCTGGAAGTATAGCCAATATGGGGTCCAGTATAAATTTACTGATATCAACAGTCATTACCTCAGTCATTCAACTTGCCAGTGCAAATTTCAGCCAGCAAGATGAATTTATACATACTAGAGTGGTGATTTGTCATGTGGCCTTAGCGTTTTCCTTACAAGCAGTTGCCTATGGCAGCTGCTGACTTTGCCTACAGCTAGAGCTCGCATTAAACATGAGTTTTAGAGACAGTTTGCGAGACCACGTTCTTGCTCACACTTCTCTGAGTACCATCACAAGAGCAAAGCCAAGCACATTGCCAGGCTTTGTTCCATGTTCCCTAACCCTCCCCTCTGTTTTAAAACAAAAGCATTGAAAACCAATTCCAAGCACTGAAATCACGTAAACAATGCTTGTTCTAGCCTGCTAATTCTGACAGCCATATACTACATGGAAGCCACAAACCATATAAACGTAATTTCTTTTCAGCTTTGTCCCTGAAGGCCTCAAAATGTTAATCCTAAGGTTTATACAGGGAGTTTCTCTCAGAGATATATACAGGTGTGTGCATGCCCAACATTTAAGGTCAGTATTTTATTTTTTTTCTTTTTCCCAAAGGCTCAAACATAGAAGGATATTGTCTTTCATAGTAAGAGACTCCATTTATAGTTACAGGTCTACTATAAAGAGTTGGAAAGAAATGTCATATCTTCTGAATTAGACTGATCCAGACTATTTTTAGTCAGAAATAGCAGTAGACTTACAGAGAGTTCCCTTTTCATCCCTCACAAGTTCTTTCTTGTAAAGTATGTTAATCTACCTGTTATATGAAATATTTGTCGTAGTTTTAGTCTCAAACATTAGCTTTCCCTTCCTGGACTATCCAAGAACAGCGGCACATTCTTAGTGTGTTCATTTGATATGGAATACACCAGCCCGTCTGCTTTCAAAACATTTGTCACTCAGGAAACGTTAGTATCTGGTGTCTCTGACTACGTTTAAGTAGGTGATGGCAAAACTGTGTCTTTCTACAGGTCCCTGTTCTCACAACCTTTTCATTTTCACAACCAAAATCAGTCCTTACCAGCTTGTTAGAAGATGTATCTAGGACCCAAACATTAATCTCTGATTCATATTTCTGTCTAATTTGCCAAGGCACTGGGCTGCTCATGAAAGAAAAATGCATCCAACAAAAACAGTGAATTTGCTTCCTCCTGCCAGGACTTTTGCTCAAGACTGTACATGAAATTCCATCTTCAGGCGTGAATATTTTTTACCTTCAAGTCCTCAGGAGAAAATAGCAGTAGAAACTTGGAAAAGAAATGGAGTCATGTTGAGAATTAACTTCCTCTTGTCAGTTATTTAGGCAATTAGGCAAATAAACTATTGAACTGTGGAAAGGTATCTGTGACTTCAGCCAGGTTTCTGAATGATGGGGTCTACTTGCCTTTTCATGAGTACAAATCAAAGAGAGATGAGGACTTTCTTTTGAAACAAAAGAGTGTTTACTTTGGGTGGTTGTGGCATTAGAATAGAAGCACAGAATCATAGAATCAGGTTGGAGAAGACCTTTAATATCAATCAAGTCAACAATGCCAAGTCCACCACTAAACCATGTCCCTAAGCACCACACCTATATGTCTTTTAAATACCTCCAGGGATGGTGACTCAGCCACTTTCCTGGGCAGCCTGTTCCAATGCTTGACAACCCTTTCAGTGAAGAAATCTTTCCTAATATCCAATTTCCCCTGGCACAACTTGAGGCCATCTCCTCTTGTTTTGTCACTTGTTACTTGGGAGAAGAGGCCAACACCCACCTCACTACAACCTCTTTTCAGATAGTTGTAGACAGCCATGAGTTCATCCCTGAGTCTCCTTTTCTCCAGGCTAAACAACCCCAGTTCCCTCAGCCGCTCCTCATAACACTTGTGCTCTAGACCCCTCACCAGCTTCGTTGCCCTTCTCTGGACTCGCTCCAGTGACTTAATGTCCTTCTTGTACTGAGGGGCCCAAAACCGAACACAGGATTCAAGCTGCGGCCTCACCAGTGCCGAGTACAGGGGCACAATCACTTCCCTGCTCCTGCTGGCCACACCATTTCTGATACAGGCCAGGATGCTGTTGGCCTTCTTGGCCACTGAGCACACTGCTGGCTCATGTTCAGCCGGCTGTCAACCAGCACCCCCAGGTCCCTTTCCACCACACATCTCTCCAGCCACTCCTCCCCAAGCCTGTAGCATTGCACAGGGTTGTCGTGACCCAAGTGCAGGATCCGGCACTTGGCCTTGTTGAACCTCACACAGCTGGCCTCGGCCCTTTGATCCAGCCTGTCCAGATCCCTCTGCAGAGCCTTCCTGCCCTCAAGCAGACAAACACTCCCGCCCAACTTGGTGTCATCTGCAAACTTACTGAGGGAGCACTCGATCCCCTCATCCAGATCATTGGTAAAGCTATTAAACAGAACTGGATAGGAATTGTTATTCATTTTATGTCATTATTCTTTTATATACTTTAAGGTAACTTTTTTCCTAGACAAAATGTAACAAACATTGATTTTGATTAACAAGTATTCTTTGCTATTTTTAATATTTCAAATGTCATGGGAATTTTTACAGTGAGAATTTTTATATATTAGGGTTTGTTTGTTAAAAAGGGTTTGTTTTAAAAGGCTTGCTGTTGAAATATTTTTTATTGGAGAATATTAGAAAAGAACATTTTGAACTGCTTTAAGAAGGGCAAGAGTAGATATCTTTCTAGCCTTGAGTTACCCTTGTGTAATACCCACCTCATGGCTGTACAAAATGAGCAGAGAACACATGGGATTTGTGTTCCTAAGTGCAAGGAATACAAAGCCCCCAAAAGTGGTGTGATACCTCCTGGTCCACCAGGCACACGTAGTAGGAGAGAAGAGTCTGTGCACACATTCCCCGCCGTGTCTCTCCACGCAGAATTACACAATCAGATAGGAGACAATGCAGCAACCCACTAATAATAAATCAGACGCACTGTGTAGGGAGGGAAATTGGTGGAGAAGGAAATAACCAAAACCAAATGGGAGCTGACAGTGATTTAGGAAGAAAACTTCTGAGCACTCCAGAACTGTTTCTCACAATGTAAGTTTGCCATTTGACAAGCTCAGTGCCTTGGCATGTAAGGTCAACAACAAAAAATGAGGAGCAGTTTGTATTATTAATGCTTAATCTGCCCCTCAAGAGTGCATCAAGAGTGTATTTCGTAGCTGTAACAGGGCAGAAGCGGGCTTCAGGGACCTCTGATCCTGACCAGTAGCTGGAACTGGGTACTGCTGTTCAGATACATTGCTCTTAAACCAGTCACTGTTAGTATTTGAATGTCACCTCTATGTTTCAGAGGTCAGAGAGGGCTCAGGTTTAGAGCAGCTGTAAGCATTGTGAAGAACCATAAGTTAATCGTACAAATATTACAGACTTAGCCTGTGAACATTTGACAGTAAATTTGTCTCTATACTTATAGCTGTAACAGTCTCATGGTAACTGGGTGATAATTCCTGCATATGCCACAATGCTATCTGTTAAAATTAAAGCCTTAATTATCTGCTGCTAACAGTTTATTCTTAAGCAATACCAAATTTCCACTGATCTTTTGTAGGGCATCTGTTACAATATTTAAAGCACCTTCTGCATGAAATTTCAGAGAAAATCCAAGTAAGTAACAGGTTGTGCCACCAAAACTCATGGTCTAACCACCCTCAGCATATCATACTGAACTACAAAAAACTTTGAGCTTTCAACTCTTACTTAGAAAAAATCGTTTAGAGCCACACAGGACCATTCACTGGCGGTCAGACGTTGCCTGTGGAAGTCAGTTGCACAGAAGCCCACAGGACTGCTCAGACCACCTGATCCTCCTTCAGGTAAAGGTATAAGGGAAGGAGCAACAGACCTAGAACACTCCCCGAAGCTTGCAACCACTGCACAGCCCGGCTCCGTGCCTGTGGGACATAGGGAGGGGGAGAAACTACCTCTGTGACTCCATATCAGGGGCAGAAGCGCTTCTCAGAAGCAAAGAGGAAGGGGGAGTGTTTAACTGACACCCCTGAGCAGACAAAGATTAGTTACGTGAAGCAGCAGCAACAAAAAAGTGCTAAGTTAACACCCAGGACGGCAGCAATCTGAGGTTTACACACTGGTGTCTAATCTCCAAGTTTGTACACTTTCCTCAGTTGTTCTTCCAGAATTATCTTTCAGGCCTCTTCTCTAGTTCAATATCTAAAATTGAAAAAAAAAAAAGGGAAAAAAAAAAAGAAAGAAAGAAATGTTATACTCAACAACTGCCAGATCAGTCAGCTCCCAATTATAAAGCACACAACAAAACATCTTCCCCAGAATTTTAAGCAACAGCAACTAAGTGTTGGGAATGAGGGAGGAGGGAAAACCAGGGAACACATTAATACAATTGATGGATAAGCATATTAAATTAGTAAAAATTACAGTGAACATTTTCAAATTTTAATACATGTATCCCAAGAGAAGCAAACAGAACAGCTACTTAATTGAAAATAAAATTAATGAGAAATAATTCCCTTTTCCCCAAAAGTGCAAGACCCTATCATTAGCATTGTTAGTGTGTTATTATGAATCATTATTTTGGTAAAAAGCAGAGCTGAAACAGATTTTTTTGTTTATTGTAAATCACTTGTACTTTATCACATCGGTGTAACACATTAGGTGTGTCGTTGTTTATCTTGTTCTACAATAAGCAAGCTCCATATATTTTCAGGCTTCAGTGACTTCTGCTGGCATGCTGTATCAAGAAGATATTTCAAAAAATCATCCTGGCTTTCCTCCATTTCTAAAATGCTCCTTGCAAGTAATTTTTTACACTCACAGTTCAGTCAGGTTTCATGGATGCTTGGAACATTTTAAGGGCAAATCCTGCTAAGGGCAGACTAACTACATAGTAAGGGTAAGGGAACACAAATCAGAAGCAATCAAATAGAGCTGGCTAAAAAATTATGGCCTGTCAGGTAGCCACAGTAGCAGTCGGCTTTTCCTGCTTTTTGCCCGCTTTTTGCAAGGTAAGGCATGTTAATGCAAACTCTTTCACCGAGGTGCTTTCCCTCTCTTACTGCAGAAGGCTGAGTTCACATGTGCAAACAGACAGCGTTAGTTTAGACCTTTAAATCTCAAAACTTTTCTGACTCCATCATGGTCGGTTGTGTGCTGATAACCAAAAGCAATGTTTTCCAAACTGTTCCCAGCTCGTTTTCCAAACTGTTCCCAGCTCCTTTCCCAAACACACACTGCCCACGTAGCCCTCCGGTCTCCCCTTCCCCCAGCCACCCATGTGATTGTTGTGTTCCAACTCTGCCTGCAGAAATAGCATCAACAATCATTTTTGCACTTCTTTTTCATTGCTTTCCTTTCTCATGAGGTAGAGGCCCCTTGTCACTTTGGGAAATACTTTGGGTCAGCCTACATCACGCAATGAACCTTACTGCAGAGACCTTGTGCTTGTACCGTGTGAACTAACGCTGAGAATAGAAGCAGTACTTTGACACTGGCATAGCAATGTGTGCAAGGCACGTAACCTTGATGAAAAGACAGGGTTTGTGTTAATCTGTCCATTTGAAAATAAGCTCTCCACATATTATGTTGTTTTGGCAATGTGGTGCTCAGCTAAACCGTAGAGATGTTTTAGCTTTCTATAATCTACCACAGCTATGATAGCGCTGAGATATGTCCTGCGTGTTGATGGTCTAAGGAGAGTGTCATGACATACTAAATGTATGGAGCAATTTATTCTGTATTTGCAGAAATGAATAGAGATGCAACCTGTTGATGAAGAGTAGAAACCTGGCTGGAAAGTCTTTCAGCGCAGCTAACAGTTTTACCCTTACAGCCTTCCATGAGACATCTAGATGAGTGCATTGTATCATATCACTGAAGAAAGAGGCTAAACAAGAGACTGTTTCCTTTACAGTCATTAAAGTTAATGAATGTGATAGTGATAAAGTCTTATGAATGAGCTGTTAGATTGTCAGTAGGATTACTCTGTAGCACTTAAACAAGAGGAACAAGAAAGGAATCGCTAATAGTCTCAAAAAGGAGAAAAGGAATACAAATACTGCCTGTATGCATCATATTATCTGTATGGCTTATGAAATTGGAAGTTGTAGGGCTGATGCTCTTCCATGAAATTCCAGATAAAACCACAGGTGTGATTTGGATGGCCTTGAGCCCTCCCAGGGAGGACAGCAAAGTTATAGGAGCTCCTTTTGTATCTTTGCCCCTCCATTTACTGGCCTGAATCACCATCTGCTACAGAACATATCAAAAGGAAGACCAGAGTCATGTCCCAGGTATTGGCTCACAGTCTATTCTGCTTTTGTTTGCTTAGGGCACGTTTCCAGGTGCCCTTACCATACTGGAGACAGTGCCAAACAAGCCCTTTCTCTTACTACAACATCTGTTTGTCAGGCAGCCAGTATCCGAATTCAATATATCCTGAAGAACAATACTTTGGTGCTTATCGACAAGTCTGCAGGTGCTGCTTTCGCTCAAGATATGTGTCTGGACAGATGAGGCTCACAGCCAGTTCTCCTTGCTTCCCATTGCTTATCAACCAAATTTAAGCATCAGCCTCTGCGATCAATACAAATGTTTCCTTGTTAAATGAAACAGGAGGGTAGAGAGGACTGTGCATCTTGTCCGTCCAGCAAGTCCTGAGGCACCAGCACGCAGCTCTGTGACCCTGTGCTATCTGACCTCTAAATGCAATGGCTTGGGATGCAAGCCCAAATTCACACAGCCCAAGCTCCACGTCAGCGTCAGTGCCTGATGTTTCCCCCTTCACCAGATGCTTCTGAGGATCCACAGCCAGACCATGGGGAACATGAGCTGCAGGAACACAGAGGAGGAATATCAGCAATATTTCCAGGCTCTGACACTACTGTAACCACCTTTTTCTCAAAGCGTTTTAGTCTACTGATTCATCTTACAAGCTGTTTCTTTGCTACTTGCACATACAGTAATCTCCTTTTTTGTCATCATGTCATCGCTCTTAAGTCCAACCAAGATGTACACAAGTTCAGTAATTTGGGCCTATGTTTTACACGTAGTGTCTCATACTAAACGATCCGAGAGGCACCTGTAGCCTCTGAGCCCAAGTGGAAAACATTGCCCCTACTCTGCTCTGACTGTCAGTAAAATCATAAAATGGAAGATTGTTAACACACGAACTTTTACTAAGGTACTACTAGTCTTTCACTCAGTTTCCTGGCATGTCTGTCTTTGAAACCAAAGCAGAATATGCACTGTCCATATTGAAGAAAAAACGTCTGCTGAACTTTATCTGGAAGGCTACGCAGGGCACAGCTCCTGAGGTGTAGGCACACAGCCTTGTTGTCACTTTCAAGGCTCAAGCCTAGGGCAAGCTGCTTGGTGACAAACTCTAGCAGTTAATTCTAGAAGAAACGTTTTGAGGCAAGCATGACCAAGCAGGATTATGAATGCCTCTTTGCCCACTAGGTGAAGTGCTTTCTAGAAGAAATCCAAAGGAAAGCATTAAAAACCCTACCTGGTTTTTGATTTGGTTTGGATTTAAGGGAGTAGGGCCTTGACTTGTCAGTGGTGCAGCCTTGGCTATTTGGCTGTAAACATATGATGTGGCAGAAATATCTACTATCTACCATAGCATGAGGGAGACAAGACCCTCTAGACACGCTAGTAAAACTTATTCTGTACACCACAGAAATTTTACTCTGAGTAGCTGTGGACCTGAGGACTTCATTGGTGCACCTAGTCAAATCTTTTTGTACAGATTCTGGTACCAAAGTACTGTTAAAACTCTGGAATATCTCTTCAAAGATAAGCTAAACTAATCACGTTAAAAAATAATAGAAAGCTTACTCAGCATGTGCTGGGAGGGTTGAAGGTAGTATCATAGAATCACAGAATGGCTGAGTTTGAAAGACACCTCTGGAGATTATCTAATCCTACACCTTTCTCAAAGGAGGACCAACCAAAGCAGTTTGTTCAGGACAATGTCCGTTCAGGTTTTGAGTATTGCCAAGGATGGAGACCCCACAGCCTCTCTGGATAATCTGTTCCAGTGTATGACCATGCTCACAGTAAAATATTTTTTCATATGTTTAAATGGAATTTATTGGATTTCAGTTTGTGCCCATTGCCTCTTGTCCTGTCACTGGATACCACTGTAAAAAGCCTGACTCCATCTTCTTCATTGCCTCCCATCAGGTGTTTATACTCATGGAAGATACTCATAGCCTCTTTTCTAGGCTGAACAAGCCCAGCACTCTCAGCCTCTCCCCGCCACGAGATGCTCCAGTTCCTTAATCAAAGTTGTGTCCCTTGCTGGACTTGTTCCAGTACATCCGTGTCTCTCTTGTCCAGAACTGGACCCAGCACCCCGGATGTGTCCTCACCAGGGCTGAGTAGAAGGGAAGGATCAACTTCCTTGACCTGCTGGCAACAGTCCTCCCAATGCGGCCCAGGATCACAGAATCACAGAATGGGTGAGGTTGGAAGGGGCCTGTGGATGGCATCTTGTGCATCGCCCCTGCTCAAGAAAGGGCAGCTAGAACAGGCTGCCTAGGGCCGTGTCCAGATGGCTTTTGAATATCTCCAGGGATGGAGACTCCACAACTTCTCTGGGCAACCTGTGCCAGTGCTCGGTCACCCTCGCAGTAAAAAAGTGCTTTCTGATGGTGTTCAGAGGGAATCTCCTGTGTTTCAGTTTGTGCCCACTAGTTCTGGTCCCGTCACGGGGCACCACTGAAAAGAGACTGGTTTCAGGATGCTGTTGGCGTTCCTTTCCCCAAGGACACACTGCTAGCTTATGGTCAACTTCATGTCCAACAGGACCCCCAGGTCCTTGCCTGGAAAGCTGCTTTCAACCCAGGCAGCCCCCAGCAGGGACTGGTGCATGGGGTTGTTCCTCCCCAGGTGCAGGACTTTGCATTTCCCTTTGTTGAACTTCATAAGGTTCCTTGTCAGCCCATTTCTCCAGCCTGTCAAGGTCTCTGTGAATGGCAGTATGACCCTCTGGTGTGTCAGCCACTCCTCCCAGCTTTGTATCATATATGAACTTGAAAAGGGTACACACAGTCCCTTCATCCAGGTCATTAATGAAGATATTAAACTGAATTGACTACAGTGTTGATCTGTGCGGTAGCCCACCAGAGACTGGCTTCCAGCTGAACTTTGTTATATGAACATATATATATGATATATATATATATCATATATGAACTTGAAAAGGGTACACACTCTCTTTTCCAAGAGCCTAAAAGTCCCTTCATCCAGGTCATTAATGAAGATACTAAACTGAATTGACTACAGTGTTGATCTGTGCGGTAGCCCACCAGAGACTGGCTTCCAGCTGAACTTTGTGCCACTGATCACAACCCTAAAGGCCCAAAAGTTCACCCAGTTTCAGTCCACTTTACTATCCATTTATCTAGCCCATACTTAATCGGTTTGTCAGTGAAGACATTGTGGAAGACAGTGTTAAAAGCCTTCCTGAAGTCAAGATAAATAATATCCACTGCTTTCTTCTCATCCACTGAGCCAGGCATTTTGTTCTGGGAGGCCATCAGTTTGTTCAGACATGATTTTTCCGTAGTAAGTCCATGCTGACTACTCCCAATCACTTTCTTGCCCCTAATATTTTGGAAATAGCTTCCAGAATTATTTTTTCCATCACTTTATCAGGGACTGAGGTAAAGCCTGTCATTCAAATAAAGCTTTGAAACTCAATTTGCAAGCATCCTTGCTTCTTACAGACATCTCATTCAGCTTCTGTTAGAAGCAAATTTGATTAAACAAAGCTTGTATATCTTATTTTTAATAGAAAAACCACATCTAATCTTTTCACCACACTATTTATCCAGTAACTCCTTATAATTTACAGAAACATTCCATCTAGCTACCATTTAACATGGGTGTCAGTGATTCAAAGTTTCTTTCCTGTCTGTATGTGATGTACACATCTCCTCAGGCAATTGAACTCTACTAGTGTTTTCGTTAAACATAAAAATATTACGTTCAAAGGCAATTTAACATCTCATGGAAGTCTATGATTAACATTATGTATTAGACCTAAAAAAGAAAAGAATTTGGCAGCAGAAAATGATTTTATGGCAACACAGTAGTTTCCACTAAATAGCAACTGTTTGTACTGAATTCTCAAATTTACTACACACTCCATCTCATATATTTCTCTATATAGCAAAAGTCTTTTCTATCAGATTTTCCAGTGAAAGAGACAATCGCCTATCTTGTTCACAATTCTGTTCTTATGGAGTAACTGTAAAGGAGAATAAAGCCAGTTTTTCAGATGGACTTCTAAATTGTGCCCACCTCCACTTACAGGTTTTAAAACAGTGCATTTACAGATTTGAAACTGATAGTTAAATGTATGTGTGCTTATTTGATTTATATAATATATAAAGTGTATTTCACTGAATTACTACATACATAATCATGTATATTGATGTGTGAACACCAATTGCAATATACAGATAGCTAAGAAATAAACATAGAAACCAATGAAAGATTTGATGTGGGATTTCATTGACTTAAATAGTTGTAGTTTATGGAACAGGTTGTTTGCTCCCTTATTCAGAATGCCAAGAGCCTAGTTATGGAAAAAAAAAAATTAATTCTGGAAAAACTTAATCTAGGAGAAGTATATTGATGAGGATCCTTGTACGGCTTCACATCAAACCAAGCAAACTACCATCTCAAATGTAATTATGAGAACTAGATTTCTCTCTACTTGTAACTGACTCCAAAGATTAAGACACTGTTTCCTCACTGATAAGGAAATTAATTAAAATAATAAAAGCAATCCTGTTAGCTCAAGTGCTTGCAGTCTTTGAATCCAGACCAGAAAGACATCAGGTCTTGCCTTGATTTTCTAGATGTAAGATTGTATGCAGTGCTTGTAAGCATCCCCAAATTCATTGTAGCCAGATTTCTAAACAGAGAGTACTGAGATTAATACACCCATAATATTTTTGTTGTTATATATATATTTAAAAAGGGAAAAAAAAGCGAAAATGGACATTGTGATCTCATGTTTATATAATACACAAACTGTTTCAAAGGTTCATGATTTTACGTTGTTCTTGAGTAATGTATAATAAATACCAGTGTAAAAACACTGCAATAATCAGTGTAATACTTATTCTCATGCTGATTGCTGATTTCATCTTCTTACTTTTCTGAGCTTCTAGCTGCCTTGGATTCATTTGAATATCACTGAGGGTTAGTGCTTATGACAGGTCAGGCCCTTTAGAACAGGACATTGATCAGCTGCATCGCAAGTGTGAATTTGGCTGCTTTCAGTAGTCTTCTGACATGGCATGCAACTCCTTCCCCAGGAAAAGTAATCTGAAAACTACTGTGGGAAGCTGTGTACAGCCCAGAAATACCACTGAAACACTGTAAATGAGTTGCATGTTGCAGTTTATGAGCCTTCAGCCTTTAGGTACAGATATCCCAAAATCCTAGAGAAATTATTTGAAGGCATGAGTGGCTGCTGGTCCAGGGAAGGGGCTGGAGGAAGGATTCAAAATTCTCAGGAATGCAGAGCTGAGAGAGGTTGAGGTCCTGTCTTTTGCAATCATATAATTCCAGCCTGGTGAAAAAGATAAAAAAACCCGATTTGCTACACTTGAAACGGTTCTGGCCCTATAGTTAGAGGCATGAAACGCATAATCCTACACATGCATCTCAACATGGTCAGCACACCTGTTCAAGCAGCCCTGAAAATCAGTTCCCTCCAGTGGTTCTAAAGATTAATATGGGTGTTTTTCAGTCTTTGTCTGGTGATTCTAAAGAAAATTTTGAAGAATATCATGCTTCTGTCTGTTTAAAACGTGTCTTACCTGATTTCCTTAAATTGGCTGAATAAATACAATAAAACTGAACAAATTTTAAAGAATTAATGTATTAATGTAATAACGAAAGAAATGAGCAAAACCTCCAATCCCTAGGTCATCTGACTGAGCATTCCAAGAAATCCCACTTGAGAGACGTTTCTGAATGCTACTGAGTATTTGTTGCCGCACAGGTTATTTCCTTCTGAGGCAAGACTGGTTGATTTTTTATTTTGCTCCTATTCATTAGTGTATTTGCTAGGTAAAAGTTGCACTTGAAGTATTATGATCATCATATTGCCTTGGTCTATAGAATACACCAAACATTATCCGAAAAATAAAAAACAATCAAGAAAGTCAGAGGCATGATAAGAAAACAGCAGGAGGAGGAGGAGGTGGCCATTTTTACACGTCACACTACCCATTGTAGTACTAGAACGTGAACAATCAGGCTTTAATCAAATAAAAACTGCAGATGCAAAATAAAACTGAATCTCCAGGGTAGAGGGGGATGGACACAGCTCAGAGCAGAACCCATCCTAGAGCAAATGACAAGTCACCCTGCAGAACAAACCCCTGGTTAAGCTTAATAGTACAAGATCGTGGTTGCAATCAAATTTTAAAGTAAACAGCTCAAACCATTGTGAGAGAGTAGAAGACCACCTAATAGCTTTTCCCACTCCCTTTGAAAAATACAGTGAAAGGAGCACCATTGAAAGGGCTTGTCCAGGAAAATGAAATGATCTGCCATAACACACATTAAAGATATGGAAATTTAGACAATTAACAGTCACGTCATCTGGAAGGTGGAGAGAAACAGTACAGAGTCAGTGAGAGCACTGCTATGTCCATAATGCCTACATCCCCTAAAGAAGAGTTTCTGAGCCATCTGGGACACGACAGCACATGCTGCTCCCAGCAGATTGTGTATAAGGCACACAACTATCAACACACTTAAAATGCTGTTTTCCTTACTGAGGTAGT
This sequence comes from Phaethon lepturus, assembly GCF_000687285.1. Lineage (NCBI taxonomy): Eukaryota > Metazoa > Chordata > Aves > Phaethontiformes > Phaethontidae > Phaethon > Phaethon lepturus. The sequence goes on from NW_010542705.1 coordinate 17,201, forward strand.
GTTGATCCCAGAGCTTTTGTTTGATTGCTCTACCTTACCACAGCTGGCTAGGGCATTGACTTTAACCAGAGCTCAGCTATGAGATTATCTATTACTGAAAAAAACGGTGGTGGAATGAAAATTCCCATTTTTGACTAGTGAAGGATTCCTTTCAAAGTTTAAGCCAGACTAAAAAATGGTTGAAAACTGAACCAACTAACCAACAAGTTAAACTATTCTGAATTCAGTTAGAGAACACTGAGATTTTTGGTATGTAGGAACTTTTAAATTTATCATTCTGATTTATAACAGGGCAGGAAATAAAAAAAAAAAGTCTAAAATTTTAATGGAGGACGAGAACTAGTTTTTCCTTGAGTGTTGCAAGAAAGACCCAGAGACTGAAATACTGCCAAAGAGTAGACCAAGATTCTTTTGATAACGGGCAAGTATACTTTGTGTAGCTTTTCATTTTATCTTTTGTTATATATATATACACACACAAACACGCACACACATTCTCATATTCATGCATTATATTTCCATGATATTTTAAATATAACTTTTATTAAATTTTCATTGAGTACAAGTAATTGTTTCATATAAAGAAACATATGTACTTCAGGTATATAGTTTTGTTTGTTGCTTTCATGATTGTTAGTGGAATCCTGTTAAGCCCCCAACACTGTCCACCATGCCTGCAGCAGAAAAGCAGGTGGTATCAAGAAAGGAGCTGATGGGCTGCCCCTTGGGCTGCTCTTTGACAGTGTTCACAGCCAGACCAGTGACACGGCCTTGGCTAGTACAAGTCCTTGTCAGGCTAGTGTTCTGCCTGTGGTGACAAAAGGCCCACTGTCACATGTACTTCATATGATTTTATTTCTTTTGACCTCCCAGAGCTGGAGATTTCTCCTCTACTTCTGGTCTCGGCTGTGGAACGGGGAACCTGCAGAGAGCCATGGTGCCGAAGAAGGCAAGCACGTAAGCTATCAGGATGTGCCTAAATGGGAGTGGTTGCTCCAGGCATGCAAGATCCCAACACCAGCTTGTATGGACCACAGTGGAGCACCACATGGGGCACCGCTTTTGCAGAACCATTATGGGTGCGTTACCTGGGTGCTGCAACCTCCCAGAGAGGACGTCAGGGGCTGGGCACTGCAGCCAGCCAAGGGGTTTGGTCAGTCTGGGCTATTTAAGCACAGAAGAGATCCAAAACAGAGAAGGGAGCACGTTGATGATTCCTTCTCACAAATTTCCTCTTTTAATGAAGTAATGAGACCTTCTCTTTTGTTTTTTAGTCTCTTTTCCCACCGTTTTGCTCTCGCTCTCAGTAACTCACTAGTTCTAGACAGCACATCTGTCCACCATGTTCACAGGATAATGGAACCTACAGGTTACTGCTGATGGCTGCAGATTCTGCACATCCCTGCAAGTTCTACATGCATGACCTAGAAATTCATTTATGATTACACCAGAATAGATAACACACATGCTTGTACTGCACTATTACATACGAATAAATGAAAAACAATAAAAAATGGCCCATACTGATTAAAAATAATATGGGGAATGGTGGAGAGAGATCTATAAGCTTATTTACATCACAGTCAGCCTAGGCAGGTCTCCTCCTACCTGTATGATAAATATTTTCCATTACAGTTACACAATCAAACAGGAAGTTATAATTAATTATGAATGCATTTCTGGATCCACCTGGAAAAAAGGAAGCAAAGGACTGTTGGTGCCAAGCAACACAGATGGGCTTCTTAAAGAAGCCATCCCTTTGATTTCATTGTCACAGTGGGTGCACCGTATTCCAACGCGAAGGTGAGAAAAATCAGCTCCCTCTGGGGTACCGAAGGTACAATGAGCACACAGCGTCTACTGATAGGAAAGCAGAGCTCAGGTATTATTTATCACTAACCGTTGCCGGTGGCCCTGCGCTCTTGCAGTAGAGCTGCATGCGAAGGTGCCGCCTGCCTGTCCTGCCTGGAGGGAAGGACTCCAGTAGGGTTCTGCAACGTTAAAGACGGTATTTCTGACAAGTTATTTCTAGCTTCAACATTCAAGCTGTCAGGGCTGTTGTCAGTTCAAAGCAGGCTCTCTTTCCTCTCAAGCCGTTACATAACTACCAGTTTTGTTTGTCACATTTACCAGAAGCTGCCCACAAGAAAACAATTCACTGGAGGATATAGCAGTTAAAATACCAAGGTCTGGCTTTTATTTCTCCTCATTTTTACCCCTTCTCTTTCTTCTCCTCCCCACACGTAGGTGACCAGGAGAGGACGTTTATCATTAGATTTGTGATTATATGTCTCACATTTAACTTCAAGTACAGTAATATAGTAAAACTGTGATCCATAACCAAGGAGAAAGAAGGGAACCATAATTCAGCAGAAGAGTGAAATCTGTTGATTAAAACATGCAAAAGCAGCAATTTGTTGAAAAGTCTGTATCACTTAACAGTACACTAGATTCACAAGAAATATACTGATGTTTGTTTAACACCGTCTCTTAATTTGTGATCATCTGGAAATATATTTGGTGCTTCATAAAACGCACTGCAAAGTAAACCCTTGCTCAGGAATCAAACAAATTGAAGGCCTTTTTATCATGCAGTTGAGGTGGTGGTGTGGATACCACACCTATGCAGAGCTCCACTGAATTTCATTCAGAAAGATGAGAGTTTGTAATGAGGAAGAGGGAAGAACTGCAGCTTTGCATTATATTAACTGGTATCTGCCTTAGCCCTGCGAGATCTCCATATATCAGAGTTCACACAAGCCCTTACTAAAGCTTTGCAAGTGAAAGGGTTCAAAATGGTTTAGATCAATATAAGCCAAAATAGCTCTATGAGAAGTGCTTTCAGTTCAGAGTTGTTGTTAATGCCAAAAAAAAAAAAAGGGAGAAGGTCCTTCAGTATGCTAAATGTCTTCTTCCTTCAGCCAATTTTAAGCTCTTTTAGGTCCATATACAGGCCTATTATAAATGATCTACAAGCAACTGTAGACCTTTCACACTTGAGGAACTCCAATCTCCTTAACAGAACAATAGAGATTTTATGTCAGGTTCTTTTGTATTATAATTCCCCAGGACAGAATATATATACAGAATTGAATAACATGGGGGCCTGGAAGATATTACAATAAGTATGACTCATCTTAAATGAGGGGCAAGGAAACCTCTCACTGGGCTCCACGGCAGAGTCTGATAACACCAAAGCACGTGGATCATCTTCCTAGCTGGGAACTGCAGCACACAGCACAGCACGTCTTACACCAGATGTCACTGCATCATGCGTGATGAATATCACATCTTCATTACAGTTTTTCCCTGCTAAAATCTGTATATACGATGTTGCAGCAAAAAGCATCGCCTAACATTCAGTAAATCCATTTCTCTCTGTTCTGATTAGCAAAGCAATTTTTCTTAGACCTAAAGAAGCGGCCAGCATCCCTCTTTCCTCCCAGCTGTGCAAGATATTACTGCTTTTTAAAACGGGATGCAAACAAAAAAATGAGAAGCTGGTTGTGTCAGGGTTATTTCTATTTCTACCTAGAGAAACAAAATTTTGCATCCTCTTTTCTCTCACTTTTCCTCTCCCTGTCAGACAAAGCCATACAATTACGGACACGAGAACGGACACGCATTCTCCATTTACAAAGGGCTTAATTTAGTCCTTGAGTATGCACAGAAATCCTCCCTGCAGCAAAGTGATGTCAGACGGTGTGTACCCCTGCAGTATATGGAGATCCTGGTTACCATGAGAACCAGACTGCTGCTTCGCCGAGGTTTCCGCACCCTGCTATGAAGACGTGCCTCCATTTTCCCACACGGAAGCAGCTCGGCCGCAGGATGCCCTGTGCCAGGCTGGCGGCCCCGGCGCTGCTGCCCTCCTGCCAGTGGTCCCCAGCTAGCTCCAGCTCTGCCGCTAAAACCCACGCGTACCAGTGTCAGATAATCGGGATTACCTTTCCGAAGCAACATCCCTCCCATCTGTATTTCTTCCCCCTCCTCTGCCCTCCACCCTGGAAAATAAAAGAAAGTAAGAAGCTGCTTGGACTTGAGGCAGTATTAGAACAGACAATATTTTATAGCATTGGTCTCACCGCCACAATGAGACCTCGGGGGATATTTATGTCTTCAAGCAGCCATTTTTCCAAATGCTGCTGCATACACACGCTGCCTTTCTGAACACAGTTAGAGCAAATACTGCTGTGATAAACCACCTTTCTGCTCCCGAGCTAAAGGAAAAGGTTGGTTTCTCTTTTCACTTCTTTTTAGGGATACAAAACCAGCTTCTTCAGATACAGAAGGGCTTGGAGCTGATCAGCAAAAAAGGAAAAATCAGTATTTTTTCCTCTTCAGGTATGATATCTAGAAAAAAAACCTTGAGGCAAGACACTGAACTGCATAATATGTTTAAGCTGCAATGAACAAAAAGGCTTTATCACATTCCATAATTAAGAGAAGTGTAATATAGCAACAAGTAAGCTAACATTCATTAGGAAAGTACTATAAGGGAAATATAGTTGTGCATATTCCTCCTGGCTAACACAGAACTAATAGACCGGGCAACCAAAACTAACTCAAAGCATAACACCCCAGAAGTGCTATATGTCAAGGTAAGCCATAAAAATCCAAGTTCAAATGGCTCAATTTCAGCATTTAACCTTCCCTTAGCCCTCTAGAGAGCATCCCGGAGCCACAGAGACTTTTTCTCAGTTTCACAGGTAGCTGGGACCTCACACGTCTGCCACTGCAGCCCTGTTGCCTGAGAATGGGGAAAAGACCTGGAAAAGGTCTCTTTTTTCTCTGAGGAAGCCAATCAATTAGCAATTAGATTAAACTCAGGTCACTTGTTTTTAACGTTTGCTTTACTGGCAGGTTTTGGTTTCTTTGTCAGACATAATGTAGGCTTCTGTGCCTGAAATCTTGTCCATTTTTTCTAACTGTGTCAGCTAGAAAAAGATATTAGCTCGCTCTTAAAAACCTGGCAACCGATTAAAAAAAAAAATCTTTCATTTTAACAATACGGGAGCATGAACACAAAATAGCCACGAGCATGGTTGACTCGGGACTAGTTTTCAAATTTGAATGAATGGCACAGCAAATTTTTGCCCGTTTGCCCAGTGTTGCTCAACACGGAACTGCACAGTTCTAAATTCAACCAGTAGAGGACAGTGGTGAATATGCACGCCAGCAAGCCTGTCACTCATGTTTTTTATATATGAAGCAACTTCTCTGTATGAAGTGCTGTGTTTCTTGCCATCTCAAAAGTCAGTTAATGTTTATGAAATCTGTGCATGCCAAAGGAATACGGATTACCAAGAATCCGCAGAACAAATGTAAATAATTATGCTCCATGTATGTGGAGTGTATTTCTTGTTTATGCAGAACACCACTTGGGTCTCACTCAAAGATTTTGAATTGGTCCTTGTTCAACAGGCTTCAAAGCTTTTCCTAAACAAAAGACAGACCTACACTGCAAATCCAATAAGCATTTTGCTTATGTTAGGAATGCAGGACAGGCCCCTCAGTGTAATTATTTCTGTTCTTTAATATAATCCAGAGTCCAAGAAGGCGGTGAAGTTACACAAAAGTTCACAGAGCTTTAGCCTGCGTCAGGAGCAGTTGCACTGCCCGTCCTTTCAGGAACAAGTTATAGAAGAATACAGATCTAATCACTTTTCAGCTTTCCAGAACAATTCTATAGTTTCTTTATCTACCTACGTCAATCCAGCCTCCGTATTCTTTTAGTGAAAGCCATTGGCATTTCTTGTGCAAGTACACCTGTACCTAAAGCCCCTGGACTGCGAGTTCACTAAGCTGTTTATGGCTTATTTTGACCTGTAGAAAATGTTCCTACTTAAAAAACAAACAAGCAAACAAAAAAACCCCAAACTTAGCTGCACGTTCCATGAACAGTGACAGAGCTATAACATTTCATTGGTACTTGCAGTGTTATCTATCTTGGCCTTGTGGCCTGGGGTTTTTTGTTGTGGTTTTGTTTTTGCCACTTCAATGCCAAGTTAAGTAACATACAACTGAGTTAAAAACTTCATATGGTTTCACAACACAGAGCACACAGCCAAAATATTTTGTGTTTTCCCTCACTTAAAGTATAGTAGCTTGAGGACAACGCTCAGAGAAGTTACAAGCTATATCAACCAGGAACAACATTTCAAAGTTTATGTAAACTATTGCATGAGAGAGCACAGTTCAGCAATTTCTATCATGTTGCGTTTTCAAAGTGACATTCTACAAAGCCCTGAAGAGACTAGCACATAACAAAGAATGTCTCCCAGGGTCCAATCTCTTCAGATTCATCTGCAGCAATACAAAACACCTGTTAATGGAATAAGTAGAGAGTGCCTGTTTACAAGGGGAGATGATCAGGAAACAATTTCTAAAGACCTTGAAATAAAGAGACAAGACTTCACTCGGAGGAGTATTTAATCAGCAAATATGTTCAAGTACCTCTCCATGCAAATATCTAGCTCATATTCTGATCTTCTAGAGCACTGAAAAATATCTATATGCAATTAACACATGAAATATTGAGAGTTGTGATTAGTATTTTCTTTTCAGGAAATGGAATATTCACCAGGTACAGAAATAAATGACACTCTTGTTCACTTCAGTATATGTTTGGATTTTGAGTTTTGCTTTAGGTTGCTGTTTGATTTTTTGCAAAGGCAGGACAGTAAGAGTTATAGGATCAACTATAATTGCAGGGATAGGGGCCTGACAGCAAGCATGGATCAAAGCCTAGGCATTACAGAGTCTACAGAGTGTCTGAAGTCCCAGAGGTCTTGGAATTAAGTTCAGAATATGAAATTGCCTTTTAAAAAATGCATGCATCTCTAGAGTTCACAACTGCAAAGGTAGAGAGAGTGCAGCCAACTCAGTGGCACTAAGTGAGCCTGCAGACACTCTGAATGAATCCGTCTCGGTGTGGTGACCTACCACCAGCATCTCCCAACCAAGCTCCTTGCTCCAGGCGCTCCCGTCAGCAGCAGACTCTGAGCGGCTGGGTGGGCGCCACGTGCAAAAGAGCAGAGCACGGAGCCATGTTAATTTGGTCCCAGTGGAGTTCGCCATACCAGTGAGTTTAAAAGTGTCCTTATGACCTCCAGATTAATTTGTATTCTTGGCAGGTGCAAGTCATTGCATGATTTTCAAGAACTTGATTTGTTCATCTAAATCACAGGGAAACCATGTAATAGCTGAAATCTGTTCCTTTTTCATACTTTTTTCCTCATCTAGCAATACTTACCGACAATGGTCACTGGATAATATATGCTGTGCAGAAGTTTTGCTTATATCTGTATAAACTACCCATATTTGTATGTATAAACTAAGCATTTATGTTTTCAGATTATTGACAAAAAAGGAAAAACCTCTGGCATTGATGCAGAAGTCAAGGAATGGCTACACTAGTCCTTCCGTAGTTTGAATCCTACTATCCCATTGCTTGTCTGTACAACAAGGCAACTACCAAATGCCATTAAGATTGTCTATATATCAACCCACAGGAACAGAAAAAAATGTTGAAGCTCATCTCTTTTTTCAGTTGACTGACCTGCGAAAGAAGGGGTGGGGGGGAGCGGGCAGAAATTAGCGCTTTAGATTTTCCCCTCTTTCTTCTTTTTACTCCTCAAAGAGCAAGGGTGACTGTTTCCTGGAGTGAAAAGAAAAGGTTTAGTATCTGTATACCATGAAGAAAATTCACCAAGGCTCTTTGTGAGAAGCAGGAGGGGAGAAGGGGACTGCCCAAATGCGAAGAGGAGGCACTTGCTCTGCCATCTGTTCCCGTGCGCGGTGACCAGGCTGCTCGGCGGCCTAAGAGGCAGCTGCTCCCTTTGGAACGAGGTAACGCGAGGCACTGGAAAGAGAACACCCACCCTCTAATTCTGACTCTGCCCACAAAGGATCACAGCAAGTAAGTCTGTGGCGCCCGTTTATTTGTGATACAGCCCCGGGCACAATGTATTTGTGATACAACCTCCTGCGGCAGCGGCGAGCTGCCTTTTCCTCTCGCGGGCAAATGCGAGCGGATTAGCACCGCCGTGCTCTGCTGAGTAGCCTTTGCTTTGCGTGCGTTACCCTCACTGTATTCTATGTCATCAATCAGGTGATTCAGCAGCTTGGTCCTAAGTTGAGGAACAAACGAAGGTTACCGAAGGGACCGCTTGAAGGAAGGACGTGAACAAAAGCCCCATTTGTTAAAAGGGAAAATAAATAACAGCCTGGCTGTTACATGAGAGGAAGCGAGACCAACGAGGGATGCAAAACTTGGGATACCAGCTGCTTGAACATGAACTGGGAGTGAGGTTTGCCTTTGCCCTCTGCAGAGCGCAGTTCCTCAGCCTATGAACTGGATCTTTGCTTTGCCAACATCATGGCGTTGAAGTGGCAACGCAGCTTTTGGTTTCTTCGCTTTTTTTAAAGCATTGAAAGAAAGAGCGTTTAATGCTATTCATGTAGAAGTCTCTGTCCCTGTCACTTTCTACCAGCTTTCTTGTCTCTTTGTTTCTAATAGTTCAGGCTAAGTTTCCTCTAGGCCTAACCAAGATTTATAGGAATCACAAGCCGGGACTTTAGTATCCTGTAACTGGGGTATTTCTGTCTTGCTTTATTTTATTTCTGTTCATAATGATGTTCTGTTTCTCTAAGAAAACTGGATGAGATGAGGCTTCTTAAAGAAAAGGGCAATTCCTTCTTCTGGAGATCAGCTGAGCTTGCCCAGAGAAAAGACAGCTTCAGGAACAACGTGCTGCAGGAGGCAAGAAAACATTGCCAGTGGTCAGGAGCCTTGTATTGGGTTCACATGGCAGGTTTTGGTACCCAGGCTGGGGCAGGGGGGCTGCAGGGACGGCTTCTCTGAGAAGACACCGGACGCTGTCTCCATGTCAGACAGAGCCAGTTTCAGCTGGTTCCAAGATGGGCAACGCTGAGCCCATGAGCGAGCTCGCGCCAGACAAGGTGGATGGGCCCTGAAAGAAGCTGCAGCCGGTGGAAAGCCCACACTGGAGCAGGCTCCTGGCAGGAACGGTGCCCCGTGGAAAGGAATGCATGCCGGAGACCATGGCAGATCCACCTCAATGCTTGGAGGACCTAGACCCATCATATCCCTCCAGCTCTGCCACACCAGTCAGTTGTGGGCATCATATGATGTTGTTGCGTGGCTCTGCTCGCGAATTGGAGCTGTGCTCCCCCCGACCTGTCCCTAACACTTTAAAACAAGATTGCCTGAGAAACCTGAATATTTGTGTTTGGACAGTTTACTCTTCTAATCATTTGACAGAAACTGAAGGTTCATAGAAATTTACAGCTAATTTAAAAACTGCTTCCCCAACACCGAGCTACACATCAACTTCACCAACTTCACCGACGGGAAAACTGACTGGAAAGGCAATTCTCAAACAGTCATATCTGGGATGTACGTCCTCCTGCTTTATACCATTTCATGCCTTCACCAAGACTCCTGGTAGGAGTCATCTCTGCAGTGGAAGTCCTAGTCCAAGCGCTTCTATCAAAATATTCAAAGCTGAAAACGAGTGCTTTTAAATGGAGCCCAGAAACCCCTTCTCCCTTCATGTGGAATTCCGTCTCTCTAGCGTCAAATAGCAGTGCCTTCCTTTCTCACCCAGCAAAGCACAGAAGCGTATGATTAAAGGTGCACACAATCTTATATGAATGGCTGGAGAGGCTTTCCCTCACAAGAGATGAGTAAAGGATTAATTTAGTACACTCACTTAGGTCAGGATGCTGTCCACGTAGCCAAGATGGGAAGCATGAAGGCTTTTTCTTTTCTAACGAGAAGGAAACGGGCATGTTTCATTTGCACAACCCCGACTGCAGAAGGCAATAATAATCTGTACCTATGTTTACCTATGCATTATGCTATATATTGCAGTGGGAAAGGCACATACAGAAAAATATTCTTTCCATGTGGATATTGAGTTCTGAGTGGTGATGTCTGGGGCTGGGAGTTCCATGGAAATGCAGAAAGGAATCATTTATGCTAATGCAGACCTATGGCAATAATTAATGGTCACTCTGTTCCCATTTTCATAAGAAAGACATGTTTTAGTGAATTCAGGGGTGACAAGGCTTGGCTTCTAATGCAACCCTTACGAATATATGTAGACACAGATAGCTTGTCACCATGTGGAATTTGCCAGCCAACACTCAGAATAGCTCAGTCTATTTCTAATATATCTGAAATCTCAATTTGGCTTGCTTCCATGTTATTTCAAGTGATTTGGAATTTATTTTGCAGTTGTTTCTGGAATGTTACGTATCCAAAAGCCTGGTCTAATTTATATAGCTACATATAATATGTATGCGTGTGTATACATATGCATTATTTCTCCCTACAAATCTTACCTTGCATCGTTAGCCCACAACACTGAGCCACACATCCTTATCTGGTGCTTTTTTTCACGTTAAAACCTAACTTGAACGTTTTTTTGTTTCCAGAAGCGTATTGCCTTCCCTTGGCAGTTGTCCTGTACTGCTGGAGTTTCTGGTAGTCTGTGACACACATCGGCAGTAACATTTGAACTGATATCTTAGAGTACTTGTCTCAGCAATATCCATTAACTTGCACCTATAAATAAGGGTTCTTTTTAGAAATCTGGCCTGTTTTACATCCCCATTTCTGTCAAAGTGAAAGCATAAGGGAAACTGAGCACTTTGGTGCAAAATCACTGATACCCTTGTCATTTATTGCCATATTCCAGGACTGAAAACAGAGAAACGCAATGAGATGTTTAGTTCCAGACTTATTAAAATTGTTTCAGTAATCAACAAAACTGTTTTATTTCTGCATCTGGGACATACCGTAGATATCCAGGTAATTCAAACCCTCATTTTGTGATTGCCGTTGTGTGATGGTGCTTACATGCATCTCATGAAAATATTAATTGCACTTCTCTCCTCAACCCATACAAGTTTTCACATATTCTCATTTGCATCAGCAGTATGGTACCTGTCCTTTGCATCTGATTTACATTCTGCTGGAGTTTACTCTGTGAACTGTAGCCAGCCCCACCCCCAAATTTTGTTGTTTTGTACAAATGTCAATCCTTCATCCAGGCTATTATAACAACGACATTTTTTCTGTGTGGTCCGTACCTGAAAAATTATACCATTCCATGTTTCTTCTCTTTAGCTGTGTCAGTGTCCTACAGCAGACAATCAGGAACGCACTTCTTTGTTTTCTGGTGTCTGACTCCATGGATGCTTTACCCTTACTGAGTAACATTAATGCTATTATATACTTCTGTTTTACGTATAACTTTTGCCTCCCATCTGTACTATTCCTATTGCATTTGGGTATAACTTACATCCACTTTATCTTACATTTTTCTTCCTCCTGCTCCCCTCTCTCCCCCGCTCCCATTCATCTGTTTTGGAAACCTTATTCCCTTTTCCCTAAGCATCTTTTGCTATCTGGATATCTAATCATAGACTACCTGCCTGCCTACCCTAGTCATTCCCCACGTCCACACAAAGTTTCCTTTTTTTATTCCTCATTCCTTTATGAAGGACATGTTCTTCCTTGTTTCTTACAAAGGGCGGGACCCAGCTTTTCAAAACAGGTGTTCAGGCTCTTCCAATGAAGCTTAAAAGAACAAAAGGTCAAATTCAGCTGCAATGGATAACATCTCACCTCAAAGGGAAGAATTTGTTCCCAAATACTTTTAAGGAGGGGAAGAGGAAAAAAAAAAAGCCAAAACCAACCAAACAGAAAAAACATGAAGAAAAGCATCTCTAGGTAAATAACTTGCCTTCATTGACATTTTTTAATTAAAAAGACAGGTCTGAAAGGCAATGTAACAAACTAAAGACCATGACATGGTGTAGTAGGCAGTGATGATGTTGCTTTTAAAAGATTATGTTTATGGGCTTCTTTTAAGGATACATTGGAAGGAACTTTAGATAAGAAAAAGAAGAAAATGTTGCATTACTAAATAAAGTGTTTGCCTCTTCCTGGTATGTACAGGTACAAAACTTCTCAGTACAACTAAAGGAGAGAATTTGCATCTCCGGGAATAACAGATTCCCTGGAACAGGAAGGAGAAGGAGCAAATTTTGTCCACTTCAGAGCCATGACTTTTTTCAGTTACATCTCCACTGGAGAGGCTCATGCAAGAAGTTGAGATGACTGAGGGATCAAAAGGTATCGATTCAGCTGCATGGTATCTCCTGGTTGCTTTGCAGTCTGTGAGGTTCATTACTTTCACTGCTTTAATAAAGCTTGTGTTCATAAGCTGTAAGCCGGTATTCATTAGGGACTCCATTTTGTAGCTGCAGTCATATCCTGCCTAGCTTAGGACAAGCATGTATGTAAAAAAAAAAAATAATAAAAAAAATAGTGTAAACTCATTTGAAAAAGACAACCAGATTTTGAATTTAGACATTTTCAAGGGAATAGCAACTAGAGAAGGAATTGGAAACATGTGGAGAAAGAGAAAAAAAAAAAAAAAAGGTGAAAACCCCTCTTCTTGCATAACTCCTTGCAGTTTAGCTCAGCTTGAGAATTGTATTTCTGGGTTCTTTTCAGTGTGGGCTGGTAGGGCATATGCACTTACTTGATTTTTCACTGTTTCATCTGAGAGCTTGTATTGTCTCATAAAACTACTGAAGGAAAGAAATTAAGGCAGGATGATGGAAAGTAACTTCCTCCATCCAGTTTCCACCCATTTCTGAAAAATGGGACATTCAGGACTGGATGCAATCCAACCTTTGTAGATCAATGCTGTCTTTAATTTAAAACACCATATTCCCGTCAGCTGCTGTTGATAAATTAAGACATAACTGTACTGTATATTCCTGGATCATTAAAAGACTCTGAGGAAAGAAAAAACAAACCCTCAGACATCAGTGACATTCATACAAATTACTAAACTATCCTTTCTTAATGGGGTAAGGTTCAAAATAGGGTAATGCACAACGGTGTTGATTAAGTTATTGTACAACTCTCTTCTGTACAGCTGTAGATTGACAATGTAACATTCTGTGAGAATTTCTGATCTTTAAGCTACTTCACTTTATCAAATATGAATAGAGAAACTGTTGCTTAATTTTATTCCTTTCAAACCCTGCAGTGTAATTAAGGGGACTAAATCTTGAAATCCAGTTCTCACCTCAACTTTAACTTAACAATATATATGCTGTGCCTGTAATATCTGCCAGCTGAGGATCTAAGATGTCCCACATAGCACCTAGAACATTAAATAAGTGTTTCCACAATACCAGGAACACATTTTAATAACAATCTTGATCAGATGTCCAGTGGAATCTAATGTCAGCTGTAGTGATCTCTTAGCCAGTCCTATACAGAGCAAGTCCTGAGAGAATACATATTAAATTAATTAAAATTTAGATATATTAATTACATGTTAGTCTCACTATCTTTTCCCTTCACCATCTGTCACATGATATGGCATGGTTAGTCAAGTCACGACAAGTAAACAGAATTGTAAAAATGGGATTTGTAAGGATTATAAAGTATATGGATAATCTCATCACCAGTGGCATTTACTGTACAAAACCATTTTTTCCCCACACAATTTTGTATCGCATCAGCTGCTTATCATAAAGGCAAGATAGGAATTTCCCCTGTGTATCCAAACAGAGAAATGACAGATTTGACATCCAAGAAGACTGTTCTCCTAGCAGAATGTAAAATGGCTTAAGGCAAGGGAGTACAAATTAAACACATAATGCCATTCATTTCTTGGGACTGCCACGTATTGATGAAAAATTGCCATTTTTCTTGCTCTTGCTTATGACACTCTTCCTGTAAATTTTATGCCTATAAACACTCTCTTTGAGCTTCATCTCTGGAATAACACAAAAGTCATAGAGATAGGCAAGTCAAAATCTTGTTCAGACAGGTTCTGCTTGCAAGTGGTGATTCCAGGTGGTTTTGGAGCCTGTAACGGCCTCTGAACCTGTGCACATTCGTAGCTGCAACCCGCTTTCTTGTTGCTGCTTAAGAATATAAACGGCGAAGACTAAGAACTAGAAGGCTGCAAACAGCCATCCCATTAAAAAAATTAGGCAGCAATATAATACCTCCGTCCTTATAAAGTCTGATTCTCTCAAAAAAAAAAAAATTAAAAAATTCCCATCACAACGTGCATAACGCCTGAATTTTGCAGCATACCTTAAAGCCAGTAGGTAATTCAATGGGATAATTCACCTTTAAAATCAGAAATTCCATCTCGATTGCCTCTGCTGTAATTATATACCTCGTAGTGCTGCACAGAGAGAGTGGAGCAAACAAAATCAAAGAACGAGTCGGCATCAGATCTCAAGGACTAGTGACAAGGGCAGCGACAGACAGATGCTGCAGAGGAGTGCCTAATGCACCTTGCCGCTATCTAACGATGTCAAGGAGAGGAATTGGTGGGCTGCACACCAAGCATGACAATAAACCACAGCGATTTCATCTTGCCTGTGTTGCTGGCCTTGATGTCCAAACCTCTTCTGGCAATCTAAGCAATGCCAGGGCAGGGGCTCAGGCAGAACAGTCGTTTTTACATACATATAAGTGTAATATCACTGTGCCGTGTTAATTTTTTTCGCACTGTCCCTGACATGATTTAGGACGACGGCAACTAGCCTTATCTCAAACTGCCAAGCATGGTTTTGAGGACAACGCAGGTCAGAGACTGTTACACCGTTTCTAGTCAGTTTTATGTAAGATAAGAATTGTTTTATTTTAAGCACAGAAATAAGAGGCTTTGTTGTAAGCACAGCCCTTGGCATGGCTTTTCCCCATCTCAATTAGCATTTTCTCACGCTATGCTCAGACAGGTGATCTTTGGCCTTTATTTCTACTTACTTACACGTAATATATGTACGCTACACTACAACGAGCTTAAAAAAAAGCCCAAGGTCACCTACATGAACTTCAATCTTTACCAAATGTATATGGTCTTTATAAAGAGAATTTGGCAGGCTGGAATGATGATTTAACACCATTAAAAAACCTAACCCATTAAAAGTCATATATGGCAGTATTTGATTACTGCAATATGCTGCATTTGAAATTCATGCGTTCTCTATTAATAGAAGGACCAATTCATCAACTGCTGCTTATTCATATTGACACTGGTGCATGCTAAATGGAGTGATGTGAATCAGCTATACTTTTTGTATAAATAAACACTATTGATGAGACTTGAGGGCAATGGTTTGAATCTATAGGTTTCATTTTTGTGCCTTTGATTCCTTAGAATCACCCGCAGTTATGGAAATGCTACAGATTTGCCTCTGTCTTGATGTAAAAGTTAAAATTGAATGTGGTTAATTTGGTCAAGTAAAATTTTACATTTGTTCTCATTATCAGTTCAGTTTTGAAGGATTAAATGCTTTCTTCTAGGTATTCTATAAAGAGTTTTAAAATCAGAATCAACTTAAAATATTTTTCCATAAATGTTTCTTCAGCTTGAAACTGTGGACAGAATCAAGTGGTAATCGTGGCTACAGTAATGGCTAATAAATGGCTAATACATAAATAGTAATGGCTATTTAGTTGGAGGCCTGTTTGAGAAAGAACAGCACAATCTAACTAAAATAGATTGGATTTCCTGTTTTTACTAAATTCTTATAAGAAATTTCTTATATAAGAAATATATTTCCACCATCTATACAGAAGAATGTTTTTGCTGTGTACACACACATTTGGACAACATTTTTTCACTCTGATAGATAAGCAAACGGAAGAAGAATGACTGCTTCCCTAACACATTTAGAAACATACTGAAATAAAAAAAAAAACATTGCAAAAATATTTTTGCTGAAAGAGAAGGTTCTGTCTACTGCTAAAGTATCTGGTATGAAAGTATTCTGAAGTTTTCTGTGAGAAGAATTTTTTGTTCTGTTAAAGACAGACATAGAGCTGTAATAATTTTAAGATTTATTTAATATTGACTACTGTATTATGGCATTCAATTAAATATGATGACAATTGATGAGATTTAACAATAAAATGTTACTATGTAATTAAAATGTTTATTCAACATTCCTAGTTCAAGAAATCTTTTAGTTTCATGAGAAATTTTTAATTTGTATTTTATTTCACATTTTGAAGTAAATTTTCAAATAATCAGTAAGGCAGAAAATAGATTTTGTATGCAAAGAAAACATGTATTTACAGCTTAATGAAGTGAACAACTTGGATCAGCAAAATCCAGACTATTAATGCTTTATTACTAACTGAAACTTTCCCCTTAAAACACATTTCTTGATCTTCAGTCCAGCTGAGACCACATGAACTTCAGTTGTCTTAATCCTTTAAAAATGCATGCCCTGCTTGCAAATTTATAGTGCCTTAATCATTAGCGGAAACTGGAAAAGTGTATTTGTAAAACAGAAATATGGAAAAGGTGTTGCATGCAGAATTATGTATTTTGAATGTACAGACATCCTCTAGTACTCACAACTTTGCATCTTTATTAGAAAGGCTCCACAGGATATAAGAACATAATATAGCAATCTCTGTTGGCTTTCACTAAGTATGTGTTTAATTTATGTGTCACTGTGAATAGCATTCAAAGGCATACTGCATGTGTTCATCCGAGATCATATGTTTTTTCTAATACATGCTAATTTTATCTTAAAATATTTGTCTTTATTTAAAAGGTTATTTGTTCTCTTGTACTTAAACATTTACATTTGTCGTTGTGGTTTGGCTGGCAGAGAAACTGGGATTATGTACATGTCGCCATTTGTCAAAATACTGCTGTAGTTTGAAAAATCTGCATTTACTGCTTCTGCCCGTCACACTTTCAAGAACACTGTGTTCTGTATCTTTTTAAAGACAAAGGTAAAAGAGCAGAAAATATTAAAATCAGTTTTGAAGGAAGCTTGATTTTGTTTAAAAGTATGATTATAGCTGCTACTTGAAACATAGGCAGCAGCTCAACAAAAACAAAAGAAAGCAGATACACATATACTTAGATATATACACGTAACTGCACCTCTGCGTGTTTATTTGTGTATATATCTAAACACGTTTTGCTGGACATGAATGGTTTTTTTACCAGATTTTAGAGGAACTGATGAAACTCATATTAACAGCTGTCCAAATTGTTATAGCTGTGGTGCCATCACTTAGAAATTGGTGTATTTTCTTGTCAAGTGATGGTAGTAATATGATGGGAAATACCAGAATTTCTTAGCTCTGGATTCTGAAGTGTCACTTATAATCAAAACTAACCCAGCAAAACCCACTAAAACCTCCTTTCTAGCTAAGCTGCAGTAATTTCGACTACATTTTCTCATCAGGATATATTGCTTTCCTCTCTCCCTTTAGAGCATGGAAGCAGCAGCAGTTTGGATAAATAAAGTAAAAAGATTGTTCAGAAATCCCCAAGATAAAAAATATCTTCAGGTGGTTTCCTTCAAAAACAAAAAGTAAAAAAATTTTGATGAATGCATCTACCGGTAGCCAATAACATAAAGTAGAGCCAGATGGGATGCCATTTGTTTCCACAAGAAGCTCAAGGAAGAGGCTTATATTATTGTAATGCTGAGGAAATAAATTTGCAGACATGTTGGAAGATCCTTCATAATGAGGAGAATTGCAGTGAAAAAACGTGACAATTTGAACTCTCTGGATCTTCGCACAGGGGCAAGGATTATGTTTAAGTTCAAGCCTGGTGAATTCTGTGGCAACATTTAATCATGAGCATAACCACACAAAGTGCTAATTCTCTCATTTTGAAATTCCAGAAACTACAACGTGCCACTTGTTCATCTGCTGGTTTCTGTACATTAATTCAACTGCAAAGAGAACACAAAGTTCATCACCATTTGAAAAGCAGAAAACAGAAACAATTTCTGCCTTACAGAGGGACAATTTTGTTAAAACAACCTGGGTGATTTCTACCAGGGGTTATTTTTAGATCTGACTGAAAGATGATAACACCCTTTCCACAGTTCTACCGCTTCAGTAAAAATGACACAGTAGTTTCCTGCTAAGGAGTTCTGAGTAATTATGCAGTGATGCAGAGTTTGTTGGTGATGTTCTTTTCTCCTCGTTTATCTTCAGTAGAATTTGTGCCTCCTGTGGAAGGTTCCACTATGCATGGTCAGTCGAGTAAGATGATTATCGCTCTTTAT
This sequence comes from Phaethon lepturus, assembly GCF_000687285.1. NCBI lineage: Eukaryota > Metazoa > Chordata > Aves > Phaethontiformes > Phaethontidae > Phaethon > Phaethon lepturus. The sequence continues at coordinate 35,327 of NW_010542705.1, forward strand.
AACATTAAACTGCTACTTCTTTAAGTCCCATGGCAGCTGGAAAAGGAGTGAAAGAAATGGTTTCTGCACACTACAGACATTTAAAAAATGTATCCACTCCATTTGGTACTACACAAAAATTATTAATTTTCAAACATTTTTAGAACATTTATGATTATTTTTACAGAAGTTAAAATTTGAAGAGAAAAAATTTTAAAGATAATTGCTTATTTTAGAATACCTGAAGAACTACTTTTTTAAAAAAATTAGCAATGTTTTGAATTCCACCCAATTTCAAGCTATTTGGACAAAAAAATGATCTTGTGGTTTTGGATAGAAAACATTATCGCTTTTTTTTTTTTCCCCCAGACTGGTTTCACAGAATTTCCTAAGCAAAATCTGCTAAAAATACTTCTTATTGAATTTTTCTGTATGTTTATTCTTTCTCTAGCCTCGGGGACAGTAAGAGAGTAAGGCTAGGTCCCATTCTTACCCTAATAAAAGTTGCATAGATTCAAAGTAACCCAATATGAGCAAATGGTTTCTGTTCCTTTCAGTGAAGTTACTCTGCACAGATATTTTTGTAACAATATCTACAAGTCTATTGTCTTTTTAAGGGACCAGCTAACTCTGGTTCTTCTAAACAATGAGTTAAGACACCTAGCACTCACTCCACAGGGGGATAGGATAATATACCTATGAGAAAAGTGAAATAGTATAAGGATTAAATCTATCTATCATATGTTTGAAAAGAAATTAAAGCGTACATAATTTTTATCATGATGTTTCTCTGTTGTTCATTAAAATGGAAACCAAATATGTAATGATATTTTCTTGAGCTGTGGTAAATTTCAAACTTTGGTGAACTTCTCTGGAAAAAATTATCGTAAGAAAAATAAACATTCCCACCTGTCCACAGTGCTCTCAGAAAGCTGTGCAGAATCTAGGTAAGTCATGTATGTGGCTTGTTCAACCTTTTGGAGCAGAATTTACTTTCCTGCCTCTAGGATTGAAGGCTCTGGAATACCCTCCTAGATTTCACTTTGTGGCCTCCAATGACAAACCTCAGCTTTCTGGCTTTTTGCCTAACTGTAACTTCACTTTCACAAAAACAAAAAATAAAACAAAATGAAAAAAACCAAACCAAAAAAAAGCCCAACAACAAAACTAAATACTCACATCAATAGCAATAAGAAAAAAAAAAAAGCTTCTTTGGAGGTTGTGGTTCTTTAAGAGTCCTTGGTTGGCACCAGTCCCTGAATAATGAGGAAATGTCAAACTCAATAACCATAAAATGGATTAAATCAGCTCACAGAGATGCAACATTAGAAGAAGTGCTGACCTTGGCTATTTCACAACTGCTAGATGTGTCATTATAAACTGGAAGTTAATCAATTCTGATAGTAATCGTGGAGCACAGCTGGGAAAGAAAAGCTGACCTGAGGGGGGAAAAAGCATGTTCTCAAGTGTTGAAAGAGGGACTCAGCACATTATATTTTTTTTAATTTTAATAAAGCAGATGTACACATAATATTTGATACAAAATACTAATTACTGGTTTATCATTGAACAAATTATAAATACATATCCTGAAGCTGGTGAGGGTAGTAGCAAACCATAATCCAGATATTTTTAATATCCCAGAACTATGTTCTCAGTTCAAACTGAGGGTGATTTCCTCTTTAAAAAGGTACACATGTGACAAAACAGCCCAGGAATCATTTAGCCACAAAATTGGAGTATTTCTAAGCCTCTGATTCCCATTCTGTCAGATGTCTTATAATATTCCATCTATCTACTTGCATAGGACATCTGCAACTCATTTTCCCACCTGGAAAACAGAGGCACTTTGTGAAAAGCATGATATGCAAAGTTACAGAAAAGCTCATGGCAAAGAGAAATCTCATCTTCCAGCTAACTTTGTTTGTTAACTTCTGGATTATTCACTGAAGTGGAGGAGCAAATGGAGTTCAATCTCAAAGAGATTTTTAAAAATGATGTGATTTATTTCTCTGGTGTATACACCAAATTATTCATGAAAATACTGTGTTTCTGAGAAGAGGCATGAGATCAAATAATATAATTAATGGTAATTTTTGGCAACTGATACTGAAAGTTATGTAGTCTCCAACCTCAGAAGTTTTTGAAACCAGACTGAATAAAGTCCTGTGAAACCTGGTCCGCTTTCACTGTTGGACCTGCTTTGAGCGGGAGTTTGGACTAGATACCTCTGAGGCCCCTTCTTAAATGACTCAATGAATTAGTTGCACTCACCTCTCCAAAATCAAGGACATGGTCTAATTGACAGTATCTAATTTTAAGGCAAAGATTTCCATTTCCTATCTTAGGAGGTGCAGCCCGGAAACAAGTGCGTGGTTCAAAGTGGTCACTTGAGAAGGCAACACCTCTAACAGTTTGTGGAGTTCGTATGTAGTATCTTCAAAGGATCATTCCTTCCTGACAAGGAGGAGGTTAAGTAGCATCTTACTCCAAACAGTTCTATTCATTTTAACAGGACTATCTAGTGACCTAAGTACAGCTCCATGTGTTTAAGGGTACCAAAAATCAGTGATTGCAGGTTCTGCCACCTTATGTCCAAGAAGTCTAACTATAGGCAGGACTGAAAAGTCAAAGAGCCAAAACTCTACTTGTGTGTGTAAACACACAGTAGCAATCTCCACTACTTCTTTCTCTGATGCCACTTGCAAACACAAATTAGGGTTCCCACATCTCGTGTCTAATGTCTCTCATCAAAAACCAGAGCAGTACCATTTGTACATTTTCTTTTGCCAGGCCCTGTCATGAATGTTGCTGTATTGGGTTTGGGTGGCAGGTTTTGGTA
>NW_010542706.1:0-4713 GCF_000687285.1 Phaethon lepturus
CTCTGGATGTGACCACTCAACCAATTCCTCATCCACTGAGAACAGTCCACGCATCAAATCCATATCTCTCCAATTTAAAGAGAAGGATGTTGTGAGGGACCGTGGAAAGGGCCTTACAGAAGCAGATAGATGACATTGGTAGCTCTTCCCTTGTCCACTGATGTGATTACTCCATCATAGAAGGCCGCTAGGTTGGTCACACAGCACTCGCCCTTGGTGAAGCTGTGCTAGCTGCCTCGAATCACCTCCCTGCTCTCCATATGCCGTAGCATAGCTTCTAGGAGGATCTGTTCCATGACCTTCCCAGGCACAGAGGTGAGGCTGATGGGTCGGTAGTTCCCAGGGTCCTCCTTGCTACCTTTTTTATAAATGGGTGCAATGTTCCCCTTTTTCCAGTCTCCAGGGAGTTCACCTGACTGCCATGACTCTTCAAATATCATGGACAGTGGCTTTGGACTTCCCAGATATCATGGAGAGTGGCTTGGCAACTACGTCAGCCAATTCCCTCAGGACTCTGGGATGCATCTCATCAGGTCCCATAGACTTGTGCATGTTCAGGTTCCTCAGGTGGTCCTGAACATGATCTTCCTTACAGTGGAAGGGAACTTTGCTCCTCCAGTCCCCATCTTGCAGTCCATCCCCTCAAGGAGTGTGGGAAGAGAGACTGCTATTGACCATTAATTTGGTCCAGCTCTGCTCCAGTGTTGCTCACAAGCAAAATGGGTAGAGAGCATGGGGGTTGCTCTGAAACAGCTGTGTACCACAGGCAGTGTGCCACCCTGTGTGAAGGGGCTCCTGGGGCCAAGGGGTGATGACGATGGGGCAGAGGGACAATGTCAAGGGGTCATAGAGGTGACGGCTATGGGGCTGGCTGACCTGTTGTTGCCCAGGTGGCTGTAAGCAGCAAAGGGCACTAGTGGCATGGAACCTCAAAGGGCACAGAGTAGTCAGGTTGGGCCATGGGGGTTTCCTGAGCTGTCACCTCCCATTAAGCCTGAGATAAAACACAACGCGTCCCCGATGCCCCAGGGGAGAACCAGCAAAACCCGTCAATGGCCCAAACCCATGGAGAGCATGGTGGTGGGGACGCAGCCTCCATGTGAGACCTTAATTACTGGCGAAATTGTTTCCTTTTGCTTCTTGTTTGTGCAAAGAAAGTAAATACATGAAATAAGAGGGAAAAGGCAAGTCTATTCAGGGCATGCAGAGCAGAAAATAGTAACAACTGGCAGAGCTGAAGTGAAGCAATACAGCAACTCTATCAGTGCAAACCATTATCCTGAATAATATTTGTACCAGGTCAATGAAGCAAAGCTATTCAAATTACACTCCCTGAGTTTTTCGTCCTAGGAAGGAGACTATTGCCTTCCAGCAACACTCTCAAAAACAGCGCTGCTTAAGTGCTACGATACTGCTACTTACTACTGTAGTGATTTCTCACACCTCCCACAAAACCTGAGTCACAGTCCTAAAGAGGCCTCCGAGGCTCTCACGTGCCCCTAGGAACAGCTTGGGCATCACAGCTCTTTCATTCTTAGCTTTGAAATCTGCAGTCTCTTGGAGCTACAGGGACTGAAAAGGAAGAGGAGATGGAAGTGAAAGAAGAAATCAATTCAACCTTTCTACTACAGAGAGAGACTTTTGCTCTCTTACCTTGTGCCTAGCGGCACTGCCAAATAGCAGATTACTCACTTTCCTTCATTAATTACTGAAAAAAGGTACAAAACCCAAAAACGTGTTTATTTGAGGTTCATTCAGACAAAGGTACTAAACAGCTAGGATACTGAACACTACAATGGTCAGGGTCTCCCCATACAACTACTTTCTTGGGTCCGCAGCTACATGACTTCAAAAAGTGAAATACTGCTATAAAGACATCTTTTAATGCACTCATCAGCCAAGGAATGCACTTTATCAGGGGGAGAAAAAAAAACAACAAAGAACCCAACATCTTGCCCAAGAGTCACTCTGCTCTTTATCTGCTCGCTGCCAATCACTCTGGATTTACGGGCTAATGAGACAACTTCTGGCTGACCACAGTCTTTGCTGTGTTTGGCTTCTATTTATTTCACCAACATTGTAAAGGAATCACTGATTCATGGAATCAGCATCACTATCCGAAACCTTTAAGTCATGAGTTGACTCATCAAGGAAGCACATGTTCATCGAAAGCATCAGAGCAGCTGAGGAACCTCAACATTATCCGGTTTCCGGCAATCTCTCATTTTAAATGTGAGCTCAGACTCTTTTAACCCCAATGCTATACCAACAAAAAGTTTCCCTCTGATAGCTATGGAGAGAATTAAATGAAATACACTTCTACTACATCCAAGATCCTAAAAAAACCCCACTTTCATCACAATTTTCATAACAATTTTATAATTCTCAACAGGAGAGAATTTATTTCCTTCCTTAACAGGAAAGGGTCCTTCTGACAGAGCAGTGTCTTAGTGCAGAAACTGCCCAGCACTACACAAGTGGTACTCCCAAGGGAATTGAAACTTTTATTTTGTATAAAATCTAACTAAACTAACAAAAAGCCAAAGAGGCTGGAATAACTGGAATAACTCCTGGAATTTTGTTTTTCATCAAATGAGGATTGAAAGAGCTACAAAGAGTTGAAAAAAATCACCCATTGGGAACATCCCCCCTCCTGCCCTGGACTGTATTCCTTTTATTCTCACCTTGGTGCACTCTGAATCCTCCTCCCATGCTCATGGGCAGAAGACAGCTGCCACTGTCGCTGTTTTCTAAGCAGGTGGTGGCCCGCGTGAAGAGTGGTCAAAGCAAGGTGAGTCTAGGGAGTTTTAATTTGATGACAAATGTGCCATGGCACACTTGTCCACTGACTCCATTTCAGCTGCAGCAACACAGAAGATGCTCATCAGTAACAGTTGGCCGTGCACCTGGTGTGGCAGAGGTTCCTGAGCTTGGAAAAGGGGGAAAAGAGACTCAAAAAAGAGAGTTCAACGTGCTCTCCAAATCTTATTAGTCTTATTATTGACTGTGCTCAACTGCCAACCTACAGCGCTGTCAGAGCAAATTCTCCCTAAACACTCCCCTCATATTTTTAAGATTAAGCTATCACATAAGCCCTACTCCCACAGAAAACCAAACATCCAAAATGATCCTCTTCCATCATTTGCACAGCCCTGTGCTGCCTTTCAGTATGACTAAACATGGTACAGTCGTTAGCTACCACCAAGGACACCCCTCTCCCAGGGTCCCTGACCACTAGCATCACTGGTGACTCATGAAGCATTTCATCATCCATATGGAAGAAGCTCATCTTTTGGGTCCCTCTCTGGAAGGAGGCTCATCTTCTGGGTCCCTCTCCTGAAGGAGCTCATCTTCTGGGTCTCTCTCTGCACCCACTGCACAGAGAAGAGTGATGATGCCCATCCTGAAAGCCAGGCTCTGCAGTATAGGCTAGAAAGGATTCAACTGTATTAATTTGGGAGGTTAACAATTCAATGACTAACCATGCCTGTGCCTCTGCTCCTAACACAGGCAGGTGCCCTGGCCCACCGAAGAGCAAGGATGCACGTGGAGAGGGAAGGGGGACAGGAGAGCCATAGCCCACCCCCTGGGCAGGCTGCTCCTGCCCACTCCTGCCCACTGGACGTCTTCGACCAGTGGCAGAGCGCTGCAGGAAGGGGACGATGACACAGATCCTTTCCTGGATCTTCTGTTATCGCTACTAATACAGCAGTTTGCTTCTGGGGTTCCTATTTTTAGTAACTTTTTAAAGGCGGGCACAACATTTGGGAGAGGAGATGCATTAAAGAGCATCACAAACTCCCCTGGGTCTCCCAGAGGACCGCGGTGACTTGATGCACCAAACCCATTTCTTGCTCTCACTCAGGGGCAGACAGGGTTCATCTTCTCAGCTCTACACACTGCAGAAGGCAGTATAAATTGTATAATTTAAAAACCCGCAATAGAATAGGCAAAACCAATTCTTAGCAACAGAGATTTCGATGCTGTAAAAACCTTATGAAACAAACATTAGAAGCAGAGAAACTGGAAAGCAAAAGCCCCGGGGCTCTCTACACCTCCACATCTCTTGCAGTGTGCTGCTGGCAAGACAAAGGGAGGAAGACACCGACCTTCCCCTTAGCTACTTGCTTCCTTGTTTTCGAGGCCTGGAATGAGTGGGAGATGGCCATTCAACCCCGGCTGTTGAGTTTTTGTTTGTTAATAAGCACAAAATGACCTTTCCCTGGCTGAACAATATTATTACAGATGCTGAACGCTACACAGCCCCTTCTCTAAAGTGTGCTAAATTATTTTTAACAGTAACGACTACAGTGACAGCTCCACCATGGAAATATATGCTCAAATAAAAGCGAGACTGACCACATATAAAAGGAAGTCCTGTGTTTATCAAAAGAACAGATAAAACTCAAGCTAGAAAAAAAATAAAGTATCCTTTCTGCAATATAGATCAAAAGTACCATACTTTCCTTTTAGAAAACAACTTACTGATTTTTCATTATTGTGCTGGGTTGACCCTGGCTGGACGCCAGGTGCCCACCCACGCCGCTCTGTCACTGCCCTCCTCGGCTGGGCAGGGGGGAGAAAAGTATAAGGAGACACTTGTGGGTCAAGGTAAGGACAGGGAGAGATCACTCAGCAGTTACCATCATGGGCAAAACAGGTTCAACTTGGGGAAAAAATTGATTTATTACCAATGAAATCAGAGTAGGGTAA